>NW_023998498.1:984478-1048311 GCF_014805625.2 Glossina fuscipes
ATCGATTCAGAATTTATTGCTGATCAGGAGTATATATAGTTAATGGGTTCTAAATCGTTCTTTTCTGGATTTGGCAAAATAAATAATCCCTCACTCTCCGCTACTGGATATAAAAATTTTGAACAGTACCTTTTATGCAAATCCCTAAAAGAGTTAATAACTGTTACTATGCACTTAGAGCACATTATTATTTATCTATAATTGTGCCATAAAGTATATCCATTTACTTATAGTTTTTTAATAAATATCATTTGGATATGCATTTTATTCAATTTTTTTTTTTTTTTTTTTTTCATTAGACTTTTCATTCTTAATTATCGATAATGCAAATGCTTTATAGCGACACACTGATAATGCGTATTTATTATTGAAAAGCTCTTGAATTTATTCTTAAAGGCTAACCTAAATAAACAACTTTTTCCGCTTAATGAAAAGTACGGTGTAAACATGAGCGCATAATGTGAGCATCATCTGTTCGTAATGATAACTATTCGAACTTATTTAAAAGTAATTTATTGAATAAACAAATTGAGTTCTGCTATTGAAAGGTTTTTTGAACTTTGCAAGCCCCGCATTCGCTAACGTGAAAAATAAAACAGACACATCGACAGAAAAAATCAATTTCAATAACATCTTCAAAACAGATATTTACAAAATCCTAAAACATCACATGGCAGCGTGAATGCATCTAAAAAGAAAAAAAATAAAATAAACAACATTCCCGAGGTGTAGCAATACTTGTACATATATGAGAAAAGTTGTTTGAAATAAAATTTTCCAAAGCATTTGCAATAAAATTAATAAACAGGTGAACTCAATTCGAAAGGAAATTAGTTTTGGACGTAACATATGTGACTTAACCTACTGAGAGTACGGAATATTCCGCATAACAATGATGGTGAAAAGTGATAGGTCTGTGCTATATGCCTTTAACGCCAAAAAAGAATTATAAGAACAGAGTTATGTTGATTAAGGAAAAAATTTCACGACATTTCTTCACCAAAAGTCGAATGCATTTTATGTCCTTCACCAATGATCGCTCCATTAGTCTAATCCACAGAAAAATTGAAGGTGGTTCCCCCTTATATTATACCGATCGATTTAAAATCACTTTTCAATATTATTTCATTCGTTGTTTTCAGTAGCAACAAAATAAAAGTGGATAACGGATCAAATTTTCAAAGTTTTATCGACCATATAGTCCATTCCGTATCTGATCCACAATTTAAAACAAATATTTACCAACATCGTTTAGATGCTCAGTAGCAACGTAATTCCAATCGACTGTCCCAATACTTCTAAAAACTTATAACTGTAAATGTATTAACTCAGACTAATTGGTAACGTGTCGGAAATCTTCAAGGTTCGTCCAAAGAAAAAAAAAAAAATAGTTTGTATCTATTAACAATTAAACGTTTCAGCTTCTAAAGAAAATCTTATGGTGAAATATTAAATGCATTCCATATGTGATGTTAATCTAGAATAGATACCAAGATCTCCGAAATCATAGTTGAGAAATATATGGTAGCTTTTTCTTCGTTAAGTTACAATGTATTATTTAAATTCTCATACATGAACAAAGCTTTTCTTGGAATTTTCGAGCTCACAATAGTCATAACTTTAGACTCTTCGTTCAGTGGCCTATTAATGCTGCGATAATAGAACGCCGAATTTGTTTTTTTGCTTCCACGCACTAAAACCTTACATTACATTCCTTTCATCATATCGTCTTCAACACTTAGAAATGAACCTGAAATTTACAAAGTATATTTTATGGATCAAGAGCGGTGATCCACACTGGCCTACGTACAAATACACTATCCACTGAGTGTATTCTTTATCAAAAGTGGATCTCCAACAGGCCTACCTATGAAAGACTATAGAAAGTGCATATTTTCTTGATCAAAGGCAAATCCCCAACTGGCCTACGTGTAAAAGAGCGTACAAACCGTGTATATTCTTCGTCAAGAGCAGGAACCGAAGCAGCCTAACGGACCTGTCTATTCGTCTCTCAATACTTATGTAGGCAATAGGCCGTTAAATTACTAGCCCTTCATTCAGTTCGTCTTTCCGATGACCGATTTTTTTTTAACATGAATCATTCAGGGGAAAGGGGAAGAGATGGGCAAATAGCCGCTGCCTAATGGCTGGTTGCCGAATCAATAAATGTTATGCCGTTACCGACTGTAGCTACGACCAAAGTGCATTGAGATTTAAGTTCGTGAACATTAGTCCGAAGGCACGAGTGGCTACGGTTGCATACATTAAGAGATCAACCAAAGCTGTATAGCATGGTGTAAGTTCTGTACGAGCGAGAAAGCAGGAAATTTAGTGGGTGTTCAGGTTGCCGAAAAGTAGGATTGCTTCTGGCAGAAAAATGCACCCATCTGACTGTCGGGAGAGTGCCTTCTTACCTGACTGCTTGCGTGCGGCATTTCGGAGAGTAACGTGATGGCTGTGGTCGCTATGAAGTTCCGTGGAAAACTATCTAAGAGGTGTTTAGATAGGCCTCGACTCAAACCAATGAACAAGAAAATGGCCCAAATCTATTTTCTAAATCGATAGCCCAGAGTAGTAAGTCCCCCCGTCTTCTTATCTGAGGGGTCCCCAATTAAACTTTACTAATTTCCGATGGTTGTAGGCAACCCGTCTGATTAGACTTCATGTCAGGTACGGACGTTAAAGTTTGATAAGGAATCTGTCGATTAGTGTGTCTTTGCGCCCATTTGTCCGTGCTGTCCGCCGAATACTTCTCTTATGCTCTTGTTGAGATTCTCAGGGTCAAGCAAATTTAGACAAAGAGAGTCAAATCACATTTCCTTTCGCAAATGAAAGATTTAAATTTCATTAACCCACCAGCTGTATATTCATTTGAAACTTTGCCTGAATGATTATTTGACACAAAAATGCGCGTCCAATGAACTTAAAATCTGCTTACGTTCCTCTTTAATTCCTATGTATTAATTTCAAAAAATTATTTCATTATTTCTCGGAAATGTTGTAACGGCAATCAGTTCTCAAAATCTCTTATATTACTTATGAAAGCTTCCGATGCGAAATTTTAATTAAAAATTTTCTTAATTAAAATCTTTTCCTACTAATTATGTTACGCTCTCTCAATTATGGCTTCTTATATAACGCAAAGTAATTCAGGTGCAAATGAAAGGCATTTGATGTTATTAACGCTTCATTTTGCTTAAGATCATAAGCTCACGTAAAACATGACACCCTTGGCAGCAAAGTCAACGCGCAAGTAGAATAAAGTCGCATTCCAAATAAAGGCGATAAGGAAATTATAGAGAAACGTGTAAAAATTGTAAAGAAAATCTACGGTTTGAAGATAAAAATGAAAATGTTTTCTTAATTTACAGTTAAATTTTTATTCTCCTCTTTTTTTTGTGCAATAACGTAACGCGTAATTAATTATAAGTGAATTATATTTTAAGTAAAGTCATAAAAAATAGCACTTCAATGCATTTTGAATGATTTTGCGTACATGTGCTTATGTCAGGAACAAATTAATGCCAAACTCTTTAAAGCAAATTGATTCAAATGAATTTTAAACATTATTGTTGTAAAATATCGGGTAGTTAGCTTGAATGGATAAAAGATTGTTTTTTAATCGAATTAATATTAACAAGCAGTTAAGCACATAAGAGAAGCATATGAAAAGGACTTTTTTCATTTATACGAAACATATAGGGTGTGCTCCAAAATGAGATGATCGTCAAGATTTTCTGTGGCATAAAATTGATAATAAAGTTAAGCGAGTCATGCTAGCAGCATGTCATGGCAAGTCATGTGACTACTAGTGAAGTGACATGAATTAGTCCCCAAACATTTATTTCGCGGTTATTTTATCAATAAAGCTTCTATTAATACTGGAACACAAAGAACTGGGGATTTTACATAACCATAAAATTTTCTTGAACTATTTTCCAACGATTGTTAGCATTGTTAACATTAGCATGTATTGGGAAATATTCAATCTGTTATTATTATTATTATTATTAATTTAGCTAGACAAATGACGACTAAGAAGTTGTAAGACTCTAGCATCTAAGGTTTTTTGAAAATTCTATCGCAATTGAGGCTTCAACCCATGACTATTGAATCGTTAGTCGAACTTTTTTGCTTGCTCGGCCAGTCAAGCGAATATGTCTATTCTAGGGCGGCATTTTTGTCTCTATGGAAGCTTTGCACCACAAGTCATTATATTGCTTCTCTCCTATATGACAATATATTATTCCATAATCAGGAGGAAGATAATGTAAGTTTTGGAACGTGAGCATCGAATGCTGGCTCAAAATTTTCAGAAAACCAATTTGTTCTTTTTTTTTGCTTAACAGATGATATGAACCTTCTAAAGCATGTGCAACAAAGTTCATTAAATGAAAGAAATGTCTTTCTTCAATTTTCGAACTGTCCTCCAAGCATTGCACAAAAAATACTTGTGTCGAATGAATTCATGCCGAGAGGTGACAGCTTTTATTTTAGACTTCCTAACACGTCTATTTTGGGACGGCCGTTGAATAGATATGAGTTTGAGAGCTATTCTTGTTTCTGACAGGAGCTGAACGATGAAGTTTTTGACGTTAATTATGAACTCAACTGTAGAATTATATATTATTACTTTTGCTTGCTGGAGCTTTGAAGGATAAAACGTTCGGTTTCGTTTTTGGACAGATGCAGCAAACATAAAATCACCGAGAAAAAAAATATGAGTATTTGAACGTTCCAAGGCAGTTTTATGATACTGAAAACCTACGGACTAATGGAAAAAAGTTTGGTATGAAGAAATAAGCAAAAACGCTATAGCGGTACACGGGACATCATTAAGTATCCTGCATCGTTTGGATTAATACAGTGATTCATGTAAAGACTTTTCACAATAGGTGGGAAGTGGTTGAAAAAGTCGCCCGATCCGAGCTGTTCGTCTTTAGGTCAAAACAAGTCGAACAGACATACACACGGACAAGCGGTCAAGTAAGCTTTAACCGAATCAGAAATTCCAAAAATATTAGATCTATCAAAAATTTTTCTAGATGTTGCAAATGTTCGCACAAACCTAATATTCCCCTTGTACCCTTTTAGGTGAAGCGTACAGAAACGTGCCTTTAAGGCGTACCCAAACTTTAAATGCATTAGTGTCTAAAACATAATTTTTCAGAATGGCAACCAGGATCACTTCAACTATTTTAACCTTTTCTATTCGAATTTTTTGCAGTATCTTTAAAAGAATATTCTCTCGTGCATTATATAGGATTTTTGGATAACTCAATCTAAGCATTTTTCGCTAAAAAACCTTTACTTTTTTCGATCGAAGAGTGAATTTTTGCATTCAAATACTCATTAATTGCACAAACCCATCCTCAATATTCCCGAATACTACGATTAGTTGCCCTAACTTGCCACAGGAACCGTTTAATTAAGGTTGCTTCATGACGTTAGTTCCGATGTTACGTAATATTTTTCAAAGATAATTTTTGTTTTCTTTTAATAGCTAAATATATACTTAACAACTTTCTCGAATATTATTATTCTCATTAGTTCTTCTGCCACTCCTAATACAAATTATGCAAATAGCTCTTATTTTTTAGGCTTTTACAGTAATGTTCCGCTTCGAATGCGCACATAAGCTAATAGCGGTTAGCAAGGAGAAGTTTTTTGTAAAATTTATTTTCCTAAATGAAATTCTAATCAATGTTTCGGCACATACGACTTTCACTTTCACGCTTCATGCAAAATAAGAGTGTTTTCGATATATATTTTAAAAATGAATATGAAAATTTCATTTCATTTGAACACACCCTTTAACTATGTTTGTGTTTCTATTCTTTTGTAAATTAACTATCAAAAGCATGCACATTCACTGAACTAACTAACTGCACATACTGGCATGTGTTTGTTCATGTCTGTATTGGCTTGCGCTACTTTACTCTTATTTGCATAATTACGTACACAAAAAATATTTGCATTAAACATTTACATTAATGCGTTTATCTAACGAACGCAGTCATTGATATTATGTAACATTTATTCTTATTCCAATTAACATATCACATACGTACGCACACACATACACAGATACACACATCAACATACACCCATACACCCATACAAACCCATTCACACGCACGCTCTCACACTAACCGAGGCAATGAATTATCGCAAAAACTTTACTATCTCGTTAGTTCTACGTTTTGGGGAGGAGGGTGGAGAACAAAATTCGAAAAAGAAGAAAAGTAAATTTTCAGTTTTCTTTTCTTTCATTCCCTGCTTCTCGCGCGCTCTCTTTCTCCTTCCCTTCTTCGCTGAGTCTGTACTACTACGATTGTGTTCGTTCAAACAAACAGAAAATTTATGCAGGAATATCATGAGAACAAAGGTAAAGCAATTAAATCGCAATTAACATCATTAGATAATGCATTCTCTTGGCCTTTCATTCCTTCCATTCGCTAAGCGGCTATAAATCAAACCACTAACAAAGTATATTGACCTAGGGGTGAATCTTGAATAATCATGATCTCGTAAAAGTACATGAAAATTGGTGAACCCTTCGGTTATTGGAAACAAATTGGTGACTCTTCTAGCTCAAATATTCAATATGCACAAGTTCGTGTGCTTTTCTTAAAAACTATTTGAAAGCGCTCGGGGTTTCCATGAGCTCAGACCGTTTCACAATGTTTTCTTTAAGCCTTTGTCAAGGCCGCAAGGTGCAGCAAAACGCGCAAATATAGAGACAGTTATACGGACTGACTTAAAATTTCATCCTGTTTCAAAGAGTATCTTCAACTTCTATTTCTAGATAGTAAAAAAGGCAGGACCAACTTGGAGCCATCAAACAGTAGTAGTAGAATGTAAAAGCTGCAAAGATAAAAGTAAAAATTATTGAATTAAAAACTTTAAGAAGTTATCACGGTCGTGAAACTAAAATTATGCACATAAAACTAACGCATTTGCTTCTACTTCCTTATCTTCTTACTCTGTTGGTCTAAAGTTTTAATTTACCTTTTCGTAAAAAGTTGTTGAATGTTTATGAAAAAATGCTTTTTTCAAAGAAAGTACTTTAAAACTTTCGCAGTATATTTTCCCTGAGAAAGTTATTTTAAATAAACAACATTTTTACTTTAATAATAACTTTTTCATATTCTAAATTTTCTTATAGTTGTAGTTAACATTAAAATTTTGCATGTTTTAATGGGTATGAAAAAACATTTATTACTTTATCTTAATAACACACATATTTTTTTCCCTTATGCCTTCAACAATATCAATATACTTAAGTTTATTGTGGCCGATGTTAAACAAATTCCCTTAACTCAACAATTCACTCTTCACTAGTTAGCCGCGTATATGAAGTAAATTGGTAGTAAAATTTTAACAAAAAAGTGTTAACTCTTAAGAGGATTAAAATTTATATCACATCTATTTTGCTTATATATGGCGGCCGATATTTGTAACTAGAGAAGCATTTTTTTTAGTAGGCTCAATTCTTTTCATAGACTTGTATTAAAAACAAATACCATGCAAAAAGTAGGCGAAATATTAAAAACAAAACAATTTATTCATGAAAATTTAGTTCGGGCCCTTTTTAATGTACGACAGAGAACCATAGCAACATAACTTTTATGTAATTAAATATGTAATACTTTTTAATCTGTAGTTAGTTTGTCGAATTCTCTCTCTTCAATAGGATCAATATCTTGTTCGCAAAAGATTCATTTCAGCAGGAAAAGAAGAAAAAAGCGACGAAGCCACGTAATGAGGCGAAAAATATCAACGTTAATATCGGACTTAAGACATAAATTCATCTATGTTCACCTAAGACTGATTGATTTTAAAAGTGCGCATAACACGCATTTCTCGACTCGAAACTCACAAGTTTCCGTATCAAGCGAATAAAGTTTTTCTTTGACCTCGTTAGTGTTGCTTTAATTAAAAAAAGTATTGAAATCTGGTAGCTTCATATTGTAGGCAAGTAGATAAGAATCATGATTAGCGAGTTAATGTTCACGAGTTCAAATCATAGTGCTCTAGAGCATACTTGATCGTACTCTCACTACGTATTCACTACGGCCATCAACTCCTTCCATTTCCTGCTCTCTCCGCATTTCTTTCTGCCCATGGTATACGTACAGGAAACACCGTCTGAATGGGCTCTTGTGGTGCTTAATCTTATAAACAGACTTAGAAAACATGTTTGGCTTCGAAGCCAACTCCCTAGTAAATGTAAATTGATCCTGCAAACAGTTTTCTGATATCTTCGACGTTTTTACGGTTCGCTGTTCTTAAAGTTAACGGGAATTAGAGAAATGATTTACGTCTTCCGTCTGCCTGCTTTTTTCGTATACAGACTTTGTCTTCATGAGAAATTTACGGCAGACTCTTCGTTCGACCAATTGTTTCATTCCGAAAATCCCAAAGTATTTAATAATTAACTGAATAATATCTTTAAGAAACCTTCGTGTTTGTCCGTAGCTAGGATATCGAACCCCTCGCTGCGCAGCTTTACCAACTTTGTGGAAAAAAAAATTATACTTAAATAAGTATACCTGAATTCCGAGCGCCATATACATTGTATTTACAGACTATTCTAATTTTCCAACAGTCATCAGATAATGATAACAATCGTTTTTCATCGTAATATACGTTAAAGTCTTGCAGTGAATATCGAGAAAAAAGATATTTCATATACTATGTATTCAAGCAAATTTCCTATGTAAGTGGTTTCAGAATGAATGTACCTATAGTCAGATACAAACATTTTGCAAAGGAGACGAGATTTTGGCTCAATATGTAAACAACACTCCCCTCCACAGTTTTTAGCAAAATTGAAGCCATAGCGCAACTAAATGTCCTATTTTTGAAAAACAAAAGCTTTCATAACATATATCATTAGGATATTTTTTATAAAGATTGCTGAAACTGACTGATTGCTGAACTTATTTGTTTGAAAAAACAATTTTGGTGCAACAATTTGCGTTGGCACACAAACATAAATGAAAGAAGTTTATTGCTATCACTGAGCTGATTTTGTGTGGATTAACAACGTGATCGTCAAAAAGAAATGGGAACGTAGGAAATGACAGAAAAGGGCCGCGGCCTACCACATGTTCATCTAATTGGTAAGTGTTATGCCTTCACCGGCAAAAAAGAAACGATAGTAAAAGTAATTGGAAAGCTTCAACCACTAACCCGAAGTAAATCATTTCGCCCGTGCTATCGGAAAATCGACCTCAAAGCGTTCGCACAATGAAGATCTTTCCACTGAATCCCATATTAAGGATCGATTAAGAGCTACTTAAGCCAAACTTAGTAAACAGCAAAAATTATGAGTAAAAATTACTTTCTGGGATCAGTCTATTGGCAGTCAAGTTGATGTGTTTTTAAAAGAAAAAAATTCCAATATTTTTTAAAATCTATTTTTAAGAAAACCTTTCGTACTTTTACTAGAGTGCAATGGTTGCGCTCCCAACAAAAGAAGAAAAATAACTTTGAGGCTTATTAAAACAATTGCCTTCATCTTTAGTATTTCAATACAAACAAATATATGTGAATATAAAGGAGATGAATATCTTTCACGCACTTTAACTTAATGATAAATTCCACTTAATTATATTATGATAAATTCTCATGCGTCACAATGCGGTTTGTACGTGATTCATTATAATTTTAATTATTATACCCTGAGTGCATGCATCTGTATTGACATTTCTCCGTTGCTCACGAAATGATTAACAAAATATTTTTCAGATTGTGCATTCATTACTTATACGATACTCTTCGCCGACACACACTCAAAGCCAATGTACAAGCTATATTATATCCGGCATACAATACTGGCTTCCATGCGTTTTACGCTCATATGCTTATATAAGTAATAAATATTTCCTCCAATCGTTCACGTATTCCGTTTACAAAAAGGAGATAAATTTCATAAAATCATACTTTTTAATGTTTTTTCAAATGAATTCCTTTTGCGTGTTCATGTTAATAACCTGTCTAAAAGTATTGGGCCGCAGAACTAAAAAGACGTCAGCCTACACCGGCCGCAGGTTGTTTGCCTACATACAGGTATATATGCACCTAGTGGTGACCCGCTGAGGTTCATTTCGAACCGTTCAAGGAAAAAATAGATGGAAATAGTAGAAATATTTGTGATGATTTTAACTTTTCCGTCTGGCGCACATACAAATAATGCTAATGATTTCGCAAGACGTGAAAAGGCTACGTATTACTGTCCCTGTGGAAAACTATAGAGAATGCGCATCACGTAGTTTTACATCAGTCGAATGAATAATATCCTTATTTTAGATTGGCATGTAATGTATATATAGGGGTCCTCTTATATGTATAGGGACGATAGAGTAGGAACGATAATAGCGGTAAGGACGTATTATATATAAAAGAAGAGAAGAGAGAAAAAAGTGAGTAATGCTTGTGACCGCACGCTTTGAAAATGAAAGCATCCGGAAAGGCGGAAAAACTGCTACAGATAGATTTTTTCAAGGGAGGGCAATACAGTGAAACAAATAGGAAGGAGACGAAAATGTCCGTTACCAACAAGTAGTGATAAAAGCGACGGAAAATTTTCCACTTCCTCCCTTGACTTTTTGATTAATTTTCTAGAGTTTTGTGATGAAAGAGAGATATCGTCTTACGAAAGCGCCGCCTAGACATCACAAGAATTGAGAAAAATTGGTTTTTGACTTGTTCTTGAGCTCCTAATGGACTTTGCGAGCTAATTACGCTTACATTAATTAGTAGTCAATTAAACGTAGCCAATACATAGCAAAAGCAATAAGATCAATACATTTTAGATTGCTTTATATAACAATATTTGCCCATGCTTAGGGTCCGTATGTATGCATTAATGCTTATTGGAAAACAAATTGAAAGAATTTAATGAAAAATCACTTACTGTAATCAACCAAATGAGTTTATTGCAAAGGGATTTTCTCTTTATAGTAAATACGTATTTACTTTACGCTATCAGATATGATATTTTATAAAAAGTTTCTTTTTCCTCTGTTATTTGCTATTTGTTAATTGAATTTTTAATATGAAAAGTTTTCGAAAAATTAATTAAATCATGTTCTTCAATAATTCTATAACACTGTAATAATAATAAACATTTATATATGAAACTCTTTATATCTCCCCCCTCTCCTGTTTTCTTTATGTGCGCGTGTGTATGTGTTGTTAGCCGTGCTCAGTTCCGTTGCCTTTGGAAAAAGAGCTGCTTGTCTTCCGACTGCCAGTAGCAAATAATATACTCTTATGCGGTTATTTTTTGGTGGCATGTATGCAAATAGTTTTAATATAATCTTATTTTAAGTGTGTATATATGTGCTCAAATAAAAGCGCAAATATGTATACATACATATATATACAAATATGTACATATATTTAGGGCTTAATTTGTTTATTTATTTAGCCAATGTACATAAAGTTCAAAGTATATAGTTCACAGTATACTTTAGTATAAAAGATAATAGTAACACATATTGCATAATACTTTACTACCTGAAACTTGCGTCAACTACAACGTATAATAACTGTATTACTTACAAAGAAAATTTTAAGAGAAAGTAAAAACAAACATATTAATTCTGTTAAATACAATTCAATCCCACCGAATAAAATCAAATATTCTCTGAACCAAGAAGTTCTGATTGCAATGACAAAATAGTCGAAATAGATTCTGAGATATTTGTGTCAATTATGCTGACAGCAAATTTCAAATTGGTTTTCATTATCATAACAAAATCTTAAAGCAAAAAAGAAAAGAAAGTAATTTTGAGACAATTTTTTTTTTTTTTTTAACAACCTCCTGACACACAGCACCTTTCACGAGATTTCAAAATAAAAACGAAATTGTCCGTGATTGACATATAACCTATTGTTAAGCTCCTTTTTCCGATTTTTTAATTGCATGAAAGTATAGTTTGAGTAGCTGAAAAGGATTTATTTTTTAAGCCATACATCAATACGTAAATCATTCCGCCAATAAATCATGCCTTACTTGCATCCATTTTCATTGAACATAATTGCAGTATTTACTGCTTTGCATAAATTACGGGCGAGAAAAAAACCAGTAAACATTCATTCAAACAATATTCATTTTAAGGCAATTATTGAATACCTCTGTTATTAGTTAGTATACGTAGAGAAATGAACGACAAAATAAGGAAGCGATAGGGATAGAAACGGACGGACAGACAAATGAGCAAACGAACAAAACACGAAAAAATTGTTGAACTGAATAGATTGGCAAATGAATGCAAAAAGACATCAAAACAAATATCTAGACGCACGGCATAGCGAAGAATTTGCCAAAAGGACGCACAAGTGAGTGAAAATGGGAACACACGGCTGAAACCTGCAAATTGATAAACGGGAGAAACGAATGACATAAAATGAGAAAATCCAACCGATAAATGAGAGCTAGAGAAGAAGCGGGTGACCCACGAAATAATAAACGAAGATAACCTTGGAAAGCTTGGCATGTGGTATATATGAATATTTGGGCAGACAAATAAAGATATGAAGAGGCACAGCGATGGACAAGTTATCGGACATATTAAAATTGCATTAATATCTTTCCCCGTTCCGGACCGTATAAAAGTTTTGGTCATATCTCTTTCGTAGAACCCAGTAGACCGCCTGTAAGTCTTCCAATCATCACCCACACCGCTTTGAAAAACTTTCGAAAATAATCTATATCCTTTCGGCAAATTTAAGCGAGTTTAGTCTAAAAATGAAAGAAAATGAAAAAAGTATAGTTGAAGCAGCTGGGAATCTTGCTCTAATCAGCAACACGTAGCTGTTAGGTCCCTTTGAAGAACATTTCTAGAAGAGTTACAAACGTTAGGCAAAATGTTAGCACAGCCGCCGCAGAATCGACATAAATGTAGTATCATAAGTTTTTTGACTGGTTACAGGCATATGCGCATTACACTGCAGTGACAAAGTTTACCAATAAATTCCCATTTTACGAAAAAGTTACAAGCACACACGCCATTAATATAAAGCATTAACTAAAAGGGCTTATTTTTAGGAATTTTGGATTAAATCATGCGTAGAATATGTGCGAATTACCCAGAAGTCTAGTTCTTTGATACATACGTATTTTTTTTCTCTTTTTAAAGAAGCACTTTATGAATTACAATAAAATATTACACATACGCTGAGGCAACTTTAAAAGCTAAAAACCACACTTGCTATTCCATGTATTCTCAGATGCTACATATTTGTCAGGTGTTAAATGGAAGAGAATCTCATAAATAATTCAACGCTTTTTGTATTAGTGTGCGTATGTGTGTCTTTGAGGTTTTTTCTTAACATACTTCTTTCATTGGAAAGACGATGTAAGTACTAAATCTTAACTTTTACATTAAACGAAATTAAACATTTGAACAGCTGCGCGTTTTCAGAACACATACTCCCGTTCATATATGCTAAAAATGCACAAATTTGTCGCTTGCAGCTAGGTGACAGGGTTGCATCTTGTGTGGGGTGCATTGTGGAAGTCGGGAGTTTTGTGGACGATATTTGTGGAACTCTGGAGGTTTGTAGATGATATTTGTGGAAGTCGGGCGGTTTGTAGACGATATTTGTGGGCGTCCGACCGTAAGAGAGAGAGAGAGAGTAAAGAGCTGAAATAAGAAGATTTGTATATTGATGCTGTGTGGGAAATTGTAGCGGAAAGAATAAAAGAATAAATATATGAGTATGTGATTAAGTTTCCACCGAGAGAAACGAAAAGAACTCCAAAAATTTCGTTTTATTAGCAAAACCATTTCGAATCGATTCGTTAATGTAATTCCTATTTGATATTAGATGACCTGAAAAATATTGAACTTAATGCAGAAATAGTTGATTAATCCCACAATTGTACGATAGCGAATGATTATTGCATTTTTGAAGGTTTAAATTAAGGGTTATGGTCAATATTCATCGGTGAAACGCTCTTAGACATAATTAATTTAAACTTCCGATCTAAACGTATTTAATAACGTCCTTTGTTTTACTTTACCTATGGAAAATGCAGTCAATAAATAAATCGAAAAGCTAGTGATACAAGATGGTGATACATTAAGCTTTGGCGGATGCATGCAAAACCCAGAAGAAGTTCAAATGGAGGCGCCTTTTATTATGCCGATCGATTCAGAAAGTGATTCTAAGCTTGTCTGACCGCTTTGTTTTCTTTTGTTCAAATTACAAGTCATAATTTTGAGTTATTTTGATGAAATTTGGTACACATGACCGGTTCGGATTGTATCACTTTTCCACCAAGTTCCATATAACACTTTGTTTTAAAAAATCGTTATATAAATAACTGTATTAAGCAAAATGGTGTATGGCATTTAATAGTGGACTATGTGGCTGACTATAGCGTTTTTCTTTGTTTCAATTTATTTTTTATGAAGAAAATTTAAAGGAACAGATCTCTCTTGTAGTAAGTGCCTAGTGCCCTTTATTTATGCTAAACATCGTAACATTGGCTTGACGAAAAAGTATTAAGAGGTTTCTTTTACTATCTTAATCTTTCTGGTTTTAACTATTCGGCAACACTAATTATTTAGACTGCATTATATTGCAGCGCTTTTAAAAGTTGAAATTTTAATCAGCAGTTTTCAACCACTAAGTTAGTAGGTATTACAATAATCGCGCTAAGGACTGTCTGAAAATGAATGAAATTCAAAAAAAAATGGTTTATTCAATTTTACTAAGAAGATGCCCCAGAGTAAGGTTATGATATCAACGTTCATGATGTTGTGAAGTCAATAATTCAGCTGTTTGTCAAAATAAGGAGGCAACAAAAACTTATAACTCAATTTTTTCTTAACAAAAAACTCTACTTCCATTGCTTATATTTGTTCATTGTTTTCAGATATCTAAACTTTCTTCAGGGACATCAAGTTCCCTACAATATATGATTACAGGGTTACCATCATGATAAAATTACCATTATTCCCTAAAATGTTCTATAGAACACAATAGAATTTGAATTGTATGTTCGCTTCCGTTCTTAACGAGATCGACGTATACATGGCGATTATATTGCTAAAGAACACACTTTAAAATCCTTCGCGTAGCGTCGGACACACAACGATACACGCTATTTAAGTAACGCATGCATCTTTCCGAATGAATTTCGACTGACCGACTTGAAACGCAACAACACCGAATCATTGTTTCGCTCCCTGCCGGGGTCTCTTAATCGTAAAAAATTGCTTGGAAAAGGGTTTAAAATCCATCGCCAAACAAAATACACAAGTTGTAAACTAAACAACTAAAGGGGTTTTATCGGATAAATTAAAAGTTTTAGAAGAGAATGTTGTTTCGTACATTGAGGAAGTCATTGAAGATAAATATTACTGCAGTGATGTATTCTTAAATGAGGAAAATGAACTGCATAAACTCTGGTATGATGGTCTGCTTTTCAAACTTAAAAATGGGTGTATACTCATTTTGTTTTCTTCCACAATGTATGTGACATCCAAAAGAAAGCTTCAGAGATGCTATAAACTATATATATTCGTGATCAACGTGAAATTCTGAGTTAATTTTAGCCATATCTGTCTGTCTGTGCGATGAGTGTTGTTGGAATTCTCCTGGTCGCAAAAATGAAGACATCGACTTCATATTTGGTAGAAACATTGGAAGTGTCTGCACGCAGGTTCGTATTGAAAATGAGCCAAATCGGTCGGAGTGATGGTATTTTGACACCGCCGAATATAACTTTTTTAGCCGTTTACAATAAAAGCAGAGACGCAATTAGCAAGGCGGTTCTCAGTTTGTGTCGCACAGATATGTCCGCGTTCTTTAAAAAGTTAGGATCAATTTAGAACTCTCTTGCAAATTTGTAGGCTATATCTTTTGACGAACGTGAGAATTTTTACCACAAATATTACACATTTGCGTAAAGAGATAAAAAGAGAAATTCGCCAAGAACGGTTTTTAAATTTTCTGAATTTATGTGGTACTGTAGATGCATCCTTCAAGAGATTTGACCCGTTTCCAATACCAACCTGCATGCAAGAACTTCCAACGTTTCAGGCAAATACGAAGTCGATAACTTCAATTTTGCGGCCGGGGGAGTGTTTACATACTTAAATCGATTTAGAATTTGATACTCGATAAACGTTTCTCTAAAGCTTCCCTCCGGGCTTTGCAAACGTTCTATCAAAATGAATATACCCCTCACCCTTAGGATAATGGACTTCCAGAAAAGGGTATATAAACAGAATATTTGCGAAGGCAAAGTCAAGAGAGTCGAATCGTAATATTCGCACGAGCAAGATCAGAAGAAGCAGTAAAACATTTTAACATAAGTAAATTAGTAAGTATTAAAAGAAGCCGGATGAAAACTTGTTGGCTTTATGATCGTTTTGGACATTCAAAGTGTGCTGGTATTATCGGCCGTGCTGCTGATACACTCCTTGACCCTTCTAAAGGTTTACGGTGGTCATGTCCTAACTGCAGAAAACGGCACATTGATTTCTACAAACTCTTCACGGAGACTAGAAATTGTTTCTCAGATTTGAGCAAAAATCTCGGCTCCTTGTGGAAGAAATTTGAAATAATCAAGACTAGGTTTGATGAGTGTCGTTATACTGCGCAGTCATCTTCCTCTCCAGCTAACCAAGTTTCCATTCGTAGCGTAGAGTGTGGTTCGTCACCTCTGAGTTCTCCTAAGTCCGTTTCGTCGGTGCAAATTCGCGATTTCTTAAAGTCTACAAAGAATGTTAGCGTTTCTGCTACTGCTGAGTCGGTCGGTAACATGAAAGTTACAAGAAAGCCGGGAAGTCCTTCTGGCTATGCTGAAGTCTCAAGGGTATCTCCTCCCACTGATGTCACTCAATCTTCTCAGGCGTCATCGCTTAAAACTAATAATGATAATAGTAAAACGTCCTCTCCTCCTGGCTGTTCGAGTGTGAACACCGGTTGCCAAACTGGGCACGTCGCACAAGCTGCTCGTGCAAGTGTGGAGACACCTTCTATATTTTCCCCAACTCATAACTCCCCATGCGTGAACCCTGCGGCTCCTAGTACAGATGACATATGCTTGAAGGCAGTTCCTCCTAGAAAGGCAATATTTGTGTCAAGACTGGCACCAAATACGTCTGTTGATAACATGAAAAGTTATCTGGCAGCGAAAGCCCCTTCTGTCAATTTAAAGTGCGTTAGTATTTTCAAATTGGCTCCTTCTCAATCTAGAGCTATCTCATCTTTTAAAATTCTAGTTCCGACTGAAAATATGGATTTGATGTTAAATAAATCATTGTGGCCGGTTGGATCCTTAATTAAGGAATTTATCGCTCGGAATCGACCCCGTAATACTAATTTAGTAGCTCTTTCCCCTTCAAAAAACTAAATAATTCTTCAGGCTCAATATTTCTCATCTACCAAAATGTTAGGGGCCTAAATTCAAAAATTCCTTTTACCTTCCCAAATTCAGTGAGCACGGAGTTTTCCTGCTTGATCTTCACTGAAACTTGGTTAAAGCCGGATCTGCATTCGTCGGAACTTTTCCATAATTCCTTTCAAGTTTTCAGAAACGATCGATTGTATCGCAATAGTGGTAGTGTTTTAATTGCCATTTCTTCGGCAGTCCCCTCGTATTCATTTGAATTTCCAACTACTCCCGAAGTAGAATTTATCGCCATTCGAGTGAAATTTCCTAATAAACACTTATACGTGACCTCCTACTATATTCCCCAAATTCGGATATACTCATATATAAGAAACAGGCAGCACTCATTAGCGAAGTGGCTAGTCAATCTAATCCTACCGATATAGTCATTGCGTTGGGTGACTTCAATTTGCCTTACGTCACTGACTTAGGTCATTGTCTTCCGTTTAGTTTACCTGAAGATCTATATCATCCAGCATTGGGTATTTCCTTTCATTACAAGCATGTTGGTTCGTTGA
This sequence comes from Glossina fuscipes, assembly GCF_014805625.2. Classification (NCBI taxonomy): domain Eukaryota; kingdom Metazoa; phylum Arthropoda; class Insecta; order Diptera; family Glossinidae; genus Glossina; species Glossina fuscipes. Next base: position 1,002,422 of record NW_023998498.1, read on the forward strand.
ACTTCTGTAACATTACAAATTCAAATTTTTCATATAAATTTTATGATTTCCATAAAATCAATGTTTCCATGCTAAAATCACATCTTTCTCATATTGTTTTTGATTTCTCAGTGGGTAGTACTGATAGCTTACTGTCGTCGTTCCATAATGTATTAAATCAAGCTATTTCTGCATCCGTTCCGATCAAGCAGTCCCGTCCTCGGAGCAAGTGTCCCCCTTGGTTTAATTAAACAATTAAATATTACAAGAAGAGGAAAAACAAGCTTTTCAACAAATTTTCGAAAAGTGGTTCTTATTTCAACTATTTCGCTTACTCAGTGGCAAGGCATAAATTTAATTCCCTCAACCGTCAATACTATTGCAGATACCTCCAGTTTGTTAAATCCTTTCTGTTTGCTAATCCTAAATACTTTTTTAAGTTCGTTTATTCCAAAAGAAAAATCGCCATAAATCTCTCGCATGTTTCTTTTAATGGCTCTGAGTGGTCGGATGATATTAAAACCTGCAATCTCTTTGCGGAGTACTTCCGACAAAACTTTTCAACTGATAATTTCGATTTATGAGCAAACTATCCTTATCCGATTTCTAATTTGATTTCAATTCCTAACTTTGTTACACCTGAAAATGACGTTTTTGAAGGATTGCTCTCTAAAATATAATTGTTCGCCTGGACCTGATGGAATCCCCTCATGTGTACTTATATCTTGCGCTGGCGAGCTATGTGGTGTTATCTCAAAGATTTTTAACTTTAAAGATTTTTCCTTGAATTTAGGTGTTTTCCCTTTGTGTTGGAAGACTTGTTTCCTTATTCCTATTCACAAAAGTGGTAGTAGGCAACTTGTAGAGAACTACAGAGGCTTTGTCAAGTTGAGTGTCTTGCCTAAACTGGTCGCTCACCATATAGTCTTTTCCATGAAATTGTATATTTCTCTTCTCCAAAATGGTTTTCGAAAGGGAAGATCTACGGTCACCAATCTGTTAGAGTTTACTTCTCATGTTTTCAAGGCTTTTTCTAGTGACTCTCGCACTGATGTCATATACACTGACCTTAGCAAGGCGTTTGATTTGGTTAATCATAGACTCCTTACCTTTAAACTCTCTGTCTTAGCTTTCTTCTTAGTGGAATGGTTAAGCTCTTATCTGCATGATAGATCATTCAGGGTTTTGTTTACCCTCATTACCTCGGATGAATTCTCCGTGACATCTGGCGTACCTCAATGCAGCCACTTACGACCCATTTTATTTAATTTATACATTAATGATTTGCCCTCGGTGATTAAATACAGCGAGATCTTAATGCATGCTGAAGATATGAAACTATTCTAACTTCTTTGTAGAATCGCAATCACATCATTTTCAAAGTGATTTGAATAATTTGGTTGCATGGTGTTCTCTGAATCTTCTGAAACTAAATCTAAATAAATGTAAGAAGCTTTCTTTCTCAAGAAGATAGTCATTCATTACTCAGTATTTCATAGACTCGCATAAGTTGGAGGACGTCGGTTCGATCAGAAATTTAGGCGTTCTATTTGAGTATACGTTACGTTTCAATTTGCATATTGAGCTTTCGTTAAGCAAGGCTAGGTCCGCGCTCGGTTTTATAAGGATGTGGTCCAAAGAGCTTGATAATCCTTATATTACGAAAAGGCTTTGCATGTGTTTGGTTAGACCTATATTTGCGTATGTCTCCGCTGTGTGGTCTCCTTCATATAGCTGCTATGTAGATTCAATTGAATCTGTTCAAAAGCAATTCTTGCTGTTTGCTCTTGGGAATTTGGGTTGGAATCCGATTGCAACTCTTCCATCCTACGAAAATAGGTTGCTTCTGCTGTTCTTACCTTCACTGGAGAGACGTAGATTTGTTCTTGGGGTTTCCTTCGTAATCAAATTAATAAATGGTACATTTGACTCGCCCGCATTATTTCGTGAGATAGGCTTTAATGTCCCTAACCGCTTCTCAAGGCACCTTATCTTGGTTAAGCTTAATCAGTCTAAATTTAATTATGAGCTGTTCAATCCGCTCAGAGTAGTTTGCAAGAACCTAAATGAGCTCGATCACTTATTTTCATTAACGGACTCTTTAAATTCCATTAAAGCAATATAGCTTAATACGCGCGATTTACCTATGTCGTACTTGAACTAACTTTTTTAACCTTTAAAAGTCATTATGAATCGAAATTAATTTGTTGTTAACAATTATCGGTTGCCAAGCTTATGCATGTTTGCGATGGCTTAGGGGTTCACTTGCAATTTGGTCCTGTATCGGTTGTGGGTGTGGCTCTATGGTAGTTGTGTACATGCTTTTTCCTTTTTTTCCCCTTTTTTCTTTTTTTCCTTCTTATTTGTTTTATTGTACTTATACTAAGTTTCAATATTAATTAATTTAAGATTTACTTTAAGAGTCAATTGAACTCGACTGCCAATTTGTTTTAGTTGATGCCAGTAAATTGATTTTAAAATTAAAAAAATTCTAGCGACTAATCTCTTTTCCCTAAATTGTTTTAATGACCTTTCTATTATTATTATTATTATTATTAGAAATTTAGCCCGAGAATAAATTCTAAGACTAAAGTCTTAAAGCACTAGCATCTAAGGCTTTCGGCTTTATTAAAAACTCTACCGCACTTGAGATTCGAACCCACGACCATTGAGTTGCTAGTCGAGACTCTTGCCTACTCGGCCACTCAGGCGGATGACCTTTCTAAGTTGATATACTTTCTTTTTATTTACTTAAGCATAATGTTCCCATAGGAGGACATCAACTTCTGTTATTTTTCTCACGATCATATTTAGTTATCATATTTTAAGATAGATTACAATTTAAATATGTAATTAAAAAAATGTAAATGAAAAAATGAAAGAAAAAAGGCTGAAAAAATCTCACAATACTTTCTCCCCCTCATTAATATATAAAAATCAAAAAATTACTGTTCTTAAACATACCAGTGAGACATACTGGTGCACTAATTTTTTCATCCAATTCGTAGTATTTTGGATTTTTCTGTGTCTTCTTGACGGATGCTGACAGAACTGTCGGCCGTAAGTTCGTATTAAAAATTCTACAGAAGAACTGTTCATCATCGGATATCCCACCTTAGCCAAACTTTCTTTTTCTAATATTAATATGTTCAATATGAACTATATGTCGAATCGTTGAAATGAATTGGTATTAGCTGTCACTTATCCAGACCGATGAAACGTTTATAATTAAACTAAAATTTAATCGTTTTTCTACTTTTATCTCAACCAAGATTCGTCGGAAATAACGCATCGCTTTTTTCGTCATCCTTGTTAATCAAACTGAATAATATAAAATAACCTGACAGTTCATTAACTATTCATAATATCTGAAAGTTTCGGTAGACTGTATGACAACATTACTGAGAATTAGGATTTTTATGGTATGTGCGAGTATGATAATTACAGAAAACTCATTTTACAACCTGACATCATTTCAAATTTGTTGCAATTTCCTTAAATGAAAATAAGGAAGAAATTTTATATGGCACACATCGAATTGGTTTATACCTACGACTTCCTTTGTTCATGTTAGAAAAGTATTCTTTGAGTTATGGTTATTTGTTCCACCAGATCCTTTATTGTTTATGATTAAATGTAGAAACAGATCATACACAATCACTAAATATCCGGTTATCCATGGTGTGTGGGCGTTAATTAGTTTAATAACAAGCTATATTATACATGATATGGATATCAATGTTTTGAGAGCGCTAGTTACCTTAACAATAGATCGACTGAGTATATGAATTCGTCTCGTTCCAATTTTCGACCTTTGGTTATTTTTATCTTAAAATGTTCTTTTTTAAATTTAAAATTTTTTTCGAAATATTACATTTATCGTCTTCTTCTGCGAGTCAGCAAATCAATAACAGATGACTTATTGAATTAAGTAAAAAAGATATTTACATTTCTATATTTGATTTCTTTTTACCAGTTTCGAGTTGCCTACGACATATCATTACTTGCTGCACCTTGCCTCCTCTGATTTTCATTAAGAATACACTTTATAAAAAAAGATTTTGAAACCCTGAACAACATTCTTTACGTCTAAGCCGCGTACGATGTTTGATTTAAAGCATCTAATTAGTAATCCTTTAACAAATTTCCAGCGATTTCTTTGCGATATTAATGAAAATTCCACACAATGTTAGCAACATTTTATACAAAAGGGTTACCCTCTCTGTTTTTCTAATCGTTCAATATTTGATCGTTTTGTAACACTAGTTCATTTAACTACCGATCGTTTAATTGCATAGCGAGAGAGCATATGCAATAAAGTGCAATGTACAATTTACCACACTTGGGATCGAATATGGGTCTTCGAGTTGACTACCGAACTTACTAACTATTAGAGTGTGCGATAGCCGTATCTACGGCAACACAAGTTGCTACGCTGAATAACCAATCATCAAATACAGTCATGTTCACTTTACCGAGTTTCCTATTTCAATCTAATATAAAATAGATTTGTAAACATAGAGCCATACAAGTAATCTCCAAGATCTGTAGCAAGCATGCTGCTTCTATAGTCTTATAAAGCTAATACACAATCATTTAATCGATTATCGATAATCAGCGTTTCTTCAAGTAATTGTTTTTTGTGGCGTTGCAACAGGATTAAGGACTGAGAAAGGGAAAGCACTTCCCTCGTTCTTCCTTCTCAGTGATCAAAGTCGCCATGCTATATGGTTAGGAAGTCAGATTAGCATAAAGTATAATGTCGAATAAAATGTTGTCGCTTTTTGGTGAAAAAGAGGAGATCGAGTTTTTTACTGCCTATTTTTACATGGCTTGTTTAAATATTCGTAATTACAGGTCGTTGTCGTTATAGGTAGTAACATTTCGAAATATTCAATATTTTGTACAAGGGTCTGCAGCATAAAATTATGGGCCGAAGGGGACCGCAGAAAGGGCAGGGATCAGGGAATAGGTCAGGATTTTAACATCAGATCGTCCTGTAAGCAAGTTTCGACCGTCCGTCTGTGGAGTGATTCTTAAGCTTCAACTCCATCCGACGCTGCCCTGACAGGCCGTTACTTTCAAACTAACTACGTACGGTTATTCAGTACTACCTCCGACTGTCTAACTTTTTGCCTTTATTTAGATAACACATTACTTCGTTATGCAAAAATGTCTGACTTTGAATAGGTGAATAATAAAATAACTTTTCAAAATCGGTAAAAGAAAATTGCACAGGAGTAAGTGAACTACTCATTATTACTAAGGGATTTTCAGATATTTATACATATGCTAGAAAGTTTACGTATCAGAGAGTTACTCGGAACTGAATACATTTTCCTAGATTTTCATTTGTTTTTGTATAATTTAAATAAATGTCTGTTCCCATTAGGTCGCTATTGTTTTACTTCGTAAATACATTGGCGTGGGCATTTTGATATCTTTTTTTCGATTGTTGTAGGCTTCATTTTCTGTAAATGTTGTTGTAGCAAACTACTTCTACATGGTACAAAAAAAAATTTCCCCCAAAACTGGGTTTAAGCTTTTTATTTAAGTTATATTTACTTAATAATATTTTAAAAGTGTTGGAAACATACTAATTAAATGAATAGATTGAGACAACATGGTGTATACCTTAGGCAGTCTTTGATTTGAATAAAACTGTGAGAAACAAATCATATGAGAAAATTAAATTACCACAAAGTTGAACATGCTAGTTAAAAGAAAGAAAATTAAAGAAAATGTAAATGCAAAACTCTTAAGTAAACAACAAACATTCCTTAAATGAAAACAACTTCTCTTTGACTGTTCCTTTAAAAACAATTAAATGATAACCCGACCCATATACGTTGAAATGTTTGTATTTTCTATAAACAAAATTATGTTAAACTTCGAGAGATAGCAATGGGAGCTGGCAACGAAAAGTAGCAAAGAAAGGTAAGCAGTAAAAGTGGCAAAGCTACCCATTTTCATTTCTAATTTACAATAATTGTACAATTCGTATTACTGAACGTACAATAAAAGATAAATAAAACAAAACTTGTTTACGTTACAGGTCGATTTGAATGAGACAAATGCAATTCGTACGATGGAGTTGGTTTTAACATAGATTAGCTTCACTTAATTTAGTGTAATATAATGGTTGTTGCATAAGTTCGTATTGTTTCTCTGCTTAAAATTCAACGCTATAAAACTTATTGTTTACTTTCATCATCTCACTTTCGTTTTTGTTCATTTCCCGATTTGTCATACCTTTCTAATATTAAATCGTATTCTCCTTGGAAAAGAGTGTTTGTTTTGCACTTAGAAATTTTTCAAATTTATATTAACGCAGAATAACGTGATTCCCTCTTATATCGCTTCTGTGTCGGAAAATTGATTAGCTACATAATAACACGCGAAATAGTTGGCACTTCGTACTGCATACTTTTTTAGGCTTTCTGGTACATTTTATCCAGAGTTTAAAATCCTGTAGCTCACATTCATTCTATAGATTGAAGTAAAAACGTGAAACTGACCACATCCTATCAACTACATTCTTTTTATGTCTTGCACTAATTGCCGTGCACGTCCAGCTTGTACGGGTGTAAGTAATATACGGAAGGGTTCAATATGGACCTTCTTTTTGCTATATTGATGATTTACAATCATTTGTAACATCCAGAAGAACTTAAAATAGACCATCCTTTTGCTGTGCGAAATCTGTTCATGTGTACTTGTATTCAACCTGCAGGTCGCACCTTTTAAGACATTTTGACAAAATTTGGTTCACTAAAATGCCTTGGCTGATGGACGAAAGCTGTTGATAGTGAATGGCATGATTTTTATATTGAAGCAGTGGTCATATGAAGAAAAATTGCAACAAACGAAATCCTCTACGAAAATCGCTGACGAATAGTGGGCTGATGCTTTGAACCCTCTTCTATACCCTCTTCTATATAACCGTTCCACGGAAAATTAAGCTTATATATGGGAAAAACGGCTAATTTTCAACATATTTTTGAGAAAACTTTATCCATAATTTGAATTTCAGATAAATATTAGTTTGGGGAAAAAGAAATCCATTATTTTTATATGAACTTCAGGACTTTATTTAACATGCTTCGGATTGTCCGATTTGGGTCAAATATGCACCGTTTTGTTGTATGATTTGTTGCCATTTTAAAAGTAACTTCAAAATGCCTCTCTCATAGAAGTCCTGGTCTCTATTTGCAAAAAACTCTAGTAGTCGATTTTCACAATCCTCCTTCGATTCCAATTTTTTATCATTAAAGAAATTTTGCAATGCAAGAAAAAGATGATAATCGCTTGGTGCCAAGTCCGGACTGTATGGCGGATGCATTAAAACTTCCCAACCAAGCTCCCGAAGTTTCTGGCGAGTCACTGTAGATGTGTGTGCCCTAGCGTTGTCCTGGTGGAACACGACATCTCTCCTGTTGGCCAATTCTGGCCGTTTCTGGTCAATCGCTATCTTCAAACGATCCAGTTGTTGGCAGTAAGGATCAGAATTTAGCGTTTGACCATATGGAAGCAACTCATAATAAATAATCACCTTCCAGTCCCACCAAATGCATAGCAAAACCTTCCTGGCCGTTTAAGGTGCTTCGCCGCTCTTTGACCACGATCGTTTTCGCACAGGGTTATCGTATGTGATCCATTTCTCATCTCCAGTCACCATCCGTTTAAGAAATGGGTCTATCTCATTCCGTTTGGTCAAGGCTTCGCAGATGGAAATTCGATCCATCATGTTTTTTTCTGTTAATTGGTGTGGCACCCAAACATCGAGCTTCTTTTTGAATCCAGTTTTGTGTAAATGGTTTAAAACTGTTTTATGGTCGATTTTTAGCTCCTGGGCGATGTTACGACTGCTAACATGCCGGTCAACTTCGATCATTTCTCCGATTTTATCGACATATTCGACGACCGGCCTACCTGTGCGAGGTGCATCTTTAACATCAAAAATTCCTGAACGGAATCTACGAAACCAAAATTTCACATAATTGGCTGTTACAGTATCGGAACCATAAACACTATTCACAATTTTAGCCGCCTGGCTTGCATTTTCGCCTTTGTCAAAGAAAAACTGTAAAATGTACCGAATTTTCTCTTTGTTCACTTCCATTTTTAACACGCTGTAACTCACAACTGAATGCACCAAACAAAAAACAGCAAAAGAATTTTTTTTACTGCGAAATGTACGGTATGTAAATGTACAGTATCGGAAATTGTTTGATCGATACTTTACGAGAAATCTATCAGTGCAGCAATCTACCGAAAAAATAATGGATTTCTTTTTCCCCGAACTAATATTAGAGACACAACTATTTACGGGTTCAGCTTCCACCCATATAAGGATATGCATAGAAAAAATCACTTTATTTAGAAATAGGATCTTATTTATTATGCAAATAAGTGGAGAATTCTATTAGATGAAGCAACGTCGAATATTTAGTTGTTGACCTTGCCCGACTATAATGCTCTTAATTGTTAATAAAGTCGAGAAAGCAATACAGCGGCGTACCACTTTCTGCTGTCTTCATAACGTAGATAACCGTAATAAGTTCTGCTAAGTGCGGTCGTCTTCGATGCAAAACGACAAAGCCAGCTATTAAAATTATTGTAGAAGAAGTAAAAAGTTTTTTGTAAGTCAGGACAATCGTATTTATAATTTCATCAAAATATCTCAAAATTTGCGACCTTTAGGTTGATAGGAGACGGACGGCCAGTCCTAATAATATATTCCTATACCGCCAGTAAAGTAGGGTATAAAAACGATTTTCAGAAATTCCAATTTAATAGACTGATACTTAGGATTGCGTGAAGATATTTGAAGAATTTCCCAAGGAAGTAGATTCGAAAATAATTTTACAACAAAAACTAAGAGAATGTGCTCATCTTACGTAAGGAATTAATAGTAAAAGATATTTGATTTTTCTCTCCCTTCTTCTTTTCGTATGGTTAACCATTAAATGCATTCTTCCACATGAATATACATACAAATTGCAACGAATTCAGCTTAAAATCTTCTAAAAGCCTTTTGTATTTATGTGATGAATGAATGAAATCGAAAGCCAAAAAGAAAGGAAAACTCTATCAATGAAGATCATAAAAGTTATATCAATACTAAACGTTATTTAATAATAATTTTAAACAGAAAGAGAGGACCAAAAAAAATGCCAATGCTTAAAATGCAATAAATAGACATTAAATGCTAAAGCAATAAAAATATTTTAGCACGTAGACAAAATATTTCTGAAAATATAAGAAGCAAGAGAAGAAGCCTACGAAAGCATATTAAATAAATTGTATTTAAGATTGTAACTAAATGCTGTTTGCTAGAGCAAGCAATTCAACATGCACACATGAACTAAAAATGTTATTTATTTAATATTAGCCAAATAGATTTTAGCAGGAAAACACACCCGGACTCAAAAGCACAAATCGAACATAATTGTAGTAAAACTTTGTGAACTGTAAATAAAAATATCTATGAAATTCTTGGCAAACGCATCATTTTTCCCAAGCTATGATTGCATACAAAAACAACAAAACCAAAAGCATCATTAACAACAACAACCATAACAAAGTAAATAACCTTTATTATCAGTTCATACCACTTTTTGTCTAACCTGATTGAAAATTCGATTTCATACACACGACTTGTAGAGAACAAAGGTTTAACAATTAAGCCAACGTTTTTAAGGAAATTTAATATGACCTAACAAGGTCTTAAACACTTTGTTAAACAATAATGGAACTTAGATCATGTAGTACATAATTGCCGTACGATATAGAAAATTTAGTGAACCAAAAAGAAAATGGTTGATTTTAAGAAAATATGTAAGCGCATTTCGAAAATAAATTGTTTTCTAAATTAGTTTGTTTCACTTCTAGGCAAAACACACAATGATAATTACCTTCGGAGAAGTATATTGGCAGTGGTTTTCATGTGGTTTAGGTGTTGTTTTTCTGTTTTCAAAACGATCAGCGATCAAAACCTCTTTCCCATCTGCTCTATATCTAATGTTTTGTAGCCGTCTCTCCGTGGCTAGGTGAATAGCGGACATCCCTTGAGTGGCTGATCGAATATAAAATAGGTTTTTGCTTATTTTTTGACTTTTTATTCCCTAGATAAATTACGGTATAGGGTATGTTCAGTTTGTGCGCACTTATGTAACACGCAGAGTGGCTCATGATGCCGATCGACTCAGAGAATGATTCCACGTTTGTCTGCCTGTCTATCCATCTGTTGTCTGTCCATGTAAGTATGTGTTCAACCTAAACGCCGCAATTTTTTGGATATATTGATAAAATTTGGAAGACGGACGTGTTTTGATTCAAGGATCAACGCTGAAAATGGTTCAGATTGGTCCGCCACTTCCCCATATAACGCTTTATGTTGAAAAGTCGTTACATGATAAAAATTATTGTTCGAGGAAAATCGCTCAGTAATACAAGTTTTACATTCGAAATTGATATAAAAAAATTTGGTACGGCTAGCCCAATTTTTTAAATATTCTCCCGCATAGCCGTTTTTACGGAACCTAATCTCTGTAAGGTTAAAAAGTCTAATTGTCAATTTTTCGTGGGGAAAATCGGTTCATTATAGTAAATTAAGAAAAAAATCAACCTTACCGACTACTGCATAGGTCTATTTTTTGAATACTAGAACATACAAAGATTATGAGTACATAAAAACTCTTATATGCCCTATATGCTAAAAAGGCTTAATTGTATATTTTTTGTGAAGGAAATGTTTTCATAATAGTAGTTTATGCCAATTTTAAACATATGGGTCTACTTCTTAGATCCCACTCCATATAAGATTTCCAATAAATGGTAAGCCTTTCAAAAAAATGTTTCATTTTTAATACTTTGTGATGAAAAAGCAACAGCTTAAAAGGGAAGAAAATCCAAGGGAAGACGTTTCTAGTTGTTTATGATGGAAAGTGGAAAATAATAAAATTTTTTTGTAAGTAAATTAAGTTTACTTTTGAATCACATGGTATGATATATTTGGCATCCTTCAATATGTGGGCTTTCATGAAAGGAATGTCTTTGCATGAAAATAATGTGTATGATACGATGTTTTGTTGCCAAAATGGGTGAATAACTGTAACAGACGAAGTGGTGTAAGATATATAATGGTCGGCTTGGCCTGGCTATAATGTTCTTACTTGTTTCATATTAGTTGTTATTTTAGAAAACTTCTCGAGTTTATCTCTATGTAAATGTGCGCAGCAAATATTGTTAATAACAGGAAAAGTTTTGCTCTGCCTGTGTGTTAAAATCTGGGCAAGTTCAATTAAAAAGGTCGGATTGACGAACCAAAAAGTTTCTTATTGAGAAGTGAGTGACGTAGTTTGTATTAATGATAGTAAAATGTAGTATATATATTTTGAGTGTTTCGTATGTATGTGTAAGAGCAGATTTCCTATGAATGTAAACCACAAAAATGCTCTCTATGAAAGATTTTATTTACGGACGTATATAAATAGACGTATAATCTGACACTTATTCTGATTAAATGTATACCGTAGGATGGCTAATGTGCATTGCAAAGGAAGTGATAATAGTTCTGAACATAACATTTCAGAAAAATAAAAATGCAACTGCCTACAATTTAAATGATGGGAACATCTTACGACTTTCTTAGTACTTGTTTTGATTTTTATCAGCTTAAACGACCGTTTAAACATCTACGAATAGTGAAGACTATATCTAGGGTAGAAATAATCTAAACAACTTTCCGAGCAGAGATCTCCTTTGAACTGTGCTCGCTTCAGATGCCAACATTTCCTCTTCTATTACAAATAAATATTCTACTCTGATCAAAAAATCAAAAGTTTACGTTAGCTGACATTATCTAACAATAATAGTTTGCCTTATTCACACTGAACGGCCAAAGGTGAAAAGTTTGTGTACATCTAAGTGACTTTTAGGTTTCCGAAAGGCTTACACGAGATATTAACTTCAGTAGCTTCAGTAAAGAACAATATTGTCAGCGGGAACTCTAAAACACAATGAACATAATCGGTTGCTAGTACTAACTGTCTCGAAAATCAACATAATCTTAACTTACTAAATAAGTGAAAATGACAATTTCGAAATCTTTTATTTCAACAAACTCTAATAACTTTGCTTTCATTGGTATACAGAAATACAAAATTTGCGCAAACAACAGAGGTTTTGTATATAGTAGTCTAATATTAAACGTATAGCAATCCCGAATATCTATTTTACCTACCACCGAACTTAGGTGGTACACATATTATATCTTATTTGCTCTTAACAGCTAGAAATATCCCTCAAACTCTCTATAGCACTTCCGCAAAATATATTTATAATTCTGAAGAGATTAAAATTCGACACCGACAATAATATCTCGGTTGGTCCCTCCTTCAATTTTTCTGTTTATCGTTCGTTTGGACAATTTAGATACAACCAAAGTAGGCGAAAGACTACATCTTATATGGCAAATATAAATTTAAAATAGACCAAAACTGTGAACTTCAATTGGTTCTTAATGCAAAACTTATATAAATTAATAATAAAACTTAGTATAAGTACAATAAAACAAATAAGAAGAAAAAAAAAAAAAGAAAAAAAGCATGTACACTTTCAGCATAGGGGCACACTTACAACCGGTACAGGACCAAATTGCTAATGAACCCCTAAACCATCGCAAACATTCATAAGCCTGGCAACCGATAATAAATTGTCAATAATTCAATTTCGAAACATAACGACTTTTTAAGGATAAAAGCTACTTTAAATACGACATAGGTAAATCGCGCGTATTAAGCAATGTTGCTTTAATGGCCTTTAAAGAGTCCGATAACGAGAATAAGTAATAGACGTCATTTAGGTTCTTGCAAACGACACGGAGCGGATTGAACAGCTCATAATTATATTTACACTGACTAAGCTTAACCAAGATAAAGTGCCTAGAGAAGCGGTTAGGGACATTAAAGCTTATTTCACCAAGTAATGAAGGCGAGTCAATAGCACCATTTATTACTCTGATTACAAAGGAAACGCCAAGAACAAACCTACGTTTCTCAAGAGACGGTAAGGACAGCAGAAGCAACCTATTTTCATAGCGAGGAAGAGAGGCATTCGGATCCCAACCCAAATTTCTAAGGGCAAACAGCAAGAATTGCTTTTGAACAGATTCAATTGAATCTACATAGCACCTATATGAAGGAGACCAAACAACAGAGGCATACTCGAGTAATGGTCTAACCAAACACATGCAAAGCCTTTTCGTAATATAAGGATCATCAAGCTCTTTGGACCAGCTCCTTATAAAACCGAGCGCAGACCTAGCCTTGCTTAACGAAAGCTCAATATGCAAATTGAAACGTAACGTATACTCAAATAGAACGCCTAAATTTCTGATCGAACCGACGTCCTCCAACTTATGCGAGTCTATGAAATACTGAGTAATGAATGACTATCTTCTTGAGAAAGCAAGCTTCTTACATTTATTTAGATTTAGTTTCAGAAGATTCACAGAGCACCATGCAACAAAATTATCCAAGTCACCTTGAAGCCGATGTGATTGCAATTCAACAGAGGAGGAAGAAAACAGTTTCACATCATCAGCATACATTAAGATCTGGCTGGAATTAACCACCGATAGGAGATCGTTAATGTATAAACTAAATAAAATGGGACCTAAGTGGCTGCATTGAGGTACGCCAGATGTCACGGGGAATTCATCCGAGGTAATGAAATTAAAGAAAACCCTGAAGGATCTATTGTGCGGATAAGAGCTTATCCCTTTCACTAAATAGAAAGGCAAGCCAGAGGCTTGGAGTTTAAAGCTAAGTAAGTTATGGTTAACCATATCAAATGCTTTGCTTAAATCAGTGTATATAACATCTGTGCGAGAGCCACTAGAAAAAGCCTTGAAAACATGACAGGTAAACTGTAACAAGTTGGTGACTGTAGATCGCCCTTTCCGAAAGCCGTGCTGGTGCAGAGAAATATACGAATTAATGGCAAAGGCCAAATGCTGAGTCACAATACGCTCGAACAACTTGGGCAAGACACTCAACTTGGCTATGCCTCTGTAGTTCTCAACAAATTGCCTACTTCCACTCTTGTGGATAGGAATAAGGAAACTACTCTTCCAACATGAAGGGAAAACACCTAAATACAAGGACATGTTAAAAATCTTTGAGATCACATCACATAACTCGATAGCGCAAGATTTAAGTACACATGATGGAATTCCATCAGGTCCAGGCGAGCAACTGTATTTTAAAGAACTCAACCCTTTAAAAACATCATCTTCCGAAATAACCAAGTTAGGTGTTGAAACCGAGTTAGTTATAGGATATGAGTAGTTTGCTGATAAATCGAAAAAGTTTCGTCGGAAATACTCAGCAAACAGATTTGAGATTTCAAAATCATCCAAGGAATTAGACCCATTAAAAGAAACATGAGAGGGATATGTGGAAAATTTAAAAAGTATTTAGGATTAACAAACAGAAAGGATCTAATGAACTGAAGGTATCTGCAGTAATAATGGTGGTTGAGGGAGTTAAAACTGCGCCTCGCCACCGAGTAAGCGAAATAGTCGAGCGCAGAGCCACTTTTCAAATATCTTTTGAAAATTGAGTTTTTTCTATTCTTGTGATATTTAATTGTCCTATTAAACCACGAGGGACATCTGCTTCGAGGTCGACAATGCTTGATCGGAACAGATGCAACAATAGCTAGATTTAATGTATTGTAGAACGATCGCAATAAGCTTTCAATACTACCGGTTGAGAAATCAAGCGTTATATGTGAAAGACGATGTTTTAGCAAAACAATGTGGATTTTGTGAAAATCATAATATTTATTTAAAAAAGTTTGATTTGGCACATTAAGGCAGTTCAACGAATCATCATTCTTATGATGAAAGGAAATGTACATTAATGGACGATAAGGATCCTTAGCTAAACTAAAAGGTGGACAACGATGTACACTAATCTCAGGGAAATTGGCACAGCAGAGATCAAGCAGTCTACCATAACAATTAGGGATACGGTTATATTGAACCAAATTATGATCAAACAATTAATTAAAGAACACAACAGCCCTATCAGACGTTGAAGTAGGAATCAAGCAGCCAGAATTATCACTGTTAGACCAAGTGACTTGAGGCAAATTGAAGTCACCCAATGCAACGACCAAATCGTTAAATCTAGACCGCTTGACCACCTCACAAATGAGGGCAGCGTGTTTCCTGTAAATGGAGATATCGGAATTTGGGGGAAGATAACAGCAGGTTACAAATAGCTGTTTATTAGGCATATTCGCACGAATAGTGATAAATTCAACGTCAGGAGAAGTGGGAAATTCAATTAAATTGGACGGGACTGACGCAGATATGGCAATTAAAACACCACCACCAATGCGATTCACTCGATCATTTCTAAACACTTGGAAAGAATTATGAAAAAGTTCCGACGAATGAAGATCGGGTTTTAGCCAAGTTTCAATAAAGGCCAAACACAAAAATTCCGTGCTCACTGAATTTAGAAAAGTGGAACGAATTTTCGAATTTAGGCCCCTAACATTTTGATAATTGAGAGATAGTGGGCCTGAAGAAACAATTGGTTTTTTGAAGGCGACAAGACTATTGCCTTGGTATCACGGGGACAATCTCGAGGGATAAACTCCTTAATTAAGGATCCTACTGGCCACAGTGGTATGTTTGACAACATATCACTGTTTTCAGTCGGAACTAATATTTTAAAAGAAGAGATTGTCCTAGCTTGAGAAGGAGCCATTTTGAACATGCTAACACGCTTTAAGTTAACTGATGGGACTTTCGTCGCCAGATAGCTTTTTATGTTATCCACCGATGTTTCAGGTGCCAGCCTTGACACAAATATTGCTTTTCTGGGAGGAACTGCCGTCAAGCAAATGTCATCATTTGGAACAGGAGGGGGGTTCACGGTAGGAGAGTTTCGAGTTGAGGAGAATATAGATGGGGTTATCGCCCTTGTACCGGCAGCTTGTGAGACTTACCCAGTCTGGTGACCAGCATTCACACGCGAACAGCCAGGAGGAGAGGATGATTTATTTTTCTCTTCATTACTTGTAGGCGATGGCGCTTGATTAGAGTGAGTGGCGGCTCTGGGCAGAGATACCCTTGCCTCTTCAGCGTAGCTTAAAACCGATGAACTTGCCGGTTTGTTTGTAACTGTTTTGCTACCAACCGACTCAGCAATATCGGAAACATTACTGTTCATTTTAGAGTTAGAGGGAGCGGTAACTTGTACCAACGAATTAGATTTGGAGAAAGCCAGAGGTGACGTGCCACACGCTAAGTATAGAAGATGAGTGTCCAATAAAACGACACTCATCAAACCTAGACTTAATGAACTCAAACTTTTCCCACAAGGAGCCGAGATTTCTACTCAATTCCGAAAAACCATAACGGGTCTCCGTGAAAAGTTTATAAAAGTCAATGCCCCGCTGCCTACAGTCAGGACATGACCATCTTAAGCCTTTAGACGGGTCAGCGACTGCGTCAGCAGCACGGCCGAGAATACCGGCACACTTTGCATGACCAAAGCGCTCGCAGAGCCAACAAGAAACGAATCTATCAGAATCCGGGCCCGATTTCGCCCAAGAAGGTGTATATAAACACTCCATGTCCAGTCAAAAAGACAGTTGTGGATTATGAAGAACAGACACACAAATCACTAAAAAAATCCTGAACATAAAAATTTATCAACCAATTTGTGCAAAACTTCTCTGTTAGGTTGACACTGTAACGAGAGATCAATAGCAACGCAAACTACAAAGAGCAAAAAAATCACAGAGAAAAAGAGAGAAAACAAAAAAAAAGAGAGATTTATATCAGAGCTCAAAATTTTTGTTTGCAAAAATCAAATGAATCAAAGCATAAAGGAAAAATATTTCTTTTACTTTGAATTCACTCACTTTCTTCTCAAAGTATATTATAAATCCACACACTATAAGGCAGAATAGCCACGAAATTCAACAAAAAATTAAAATATTAATTGCTGAAACAAAATATAGACGACTATACCGCGCGACAGAGTTGCCAGACTGCTGACAATAAGGAATTAAAAATTCTTCATAAACTGAATTTCGCATTGGTTCGTAGTTGAATTAGAATATTTTTTCACTCAATGCGAGGCACTTACTTGCGGTAGTGCACACCTTACGTGACCACGAACAAAAGCAATACATTTATGGACAAGTTTAAATCTAGAGCACTTAAGGTACAAACAGTAAAAATAGAAGAAAACAACCAAATATTTAAAAAAAATGTAGAATTTTTTTTTTGTTAATAAAATTCTTCGACCTTTTCAAAATGTTTGATCTGCTTTAATATGCCTTTTTATAATCACATTGTAGTTTTTTCATATATTAAAATATGCACTTTTATTTTCAAAATTATTTTGAAACTTCGGGAAATTTTCATTTTTAGCAGTAAGGAACAATGTTAAATCCACTTAGACTATCGTGTAGAATATCGTATTGTCACCGAAAGATTTTTTCTCTGCGTAATAGAAGAAAAATTTTTTACATATGCCGTGAGTGAACAAACTCCGAGATCGAGAATCCTGTAGAAGATCTATTTTATCTCTCTCCCTCTCTCTATCTCTCTCTCTCTCTCTCTCTCTTTCTTTCTTTCTATCTTCCTCCCCTTCTCTTCCGCCATCTCTCTCTCTTTCTTCCTTGTTCTCTCTCTATCTTTCTCTTTCTCTCTCTATCTTTCTTTCTTTCTCTCTCTATCGTTCTTCCATTCTCTTTCCTCCTCGCTCATTTTCGTAAGGGAAGCCGGACAAAACGTGCAACGCAAATATTTTGGCGATAATTACATTTCATTTCATTAATTATGGATGTCACATAAGCGCAAAGAGAGGGAGAGAGCATACCAAAATTATTAGCGATAATAAACCGCGAAGCAAATATTGTGAGGATCAAAAGCGAACATTATAGAAATAAGTAAACTTTCATAAGGGAAGTTTCTTTCTACAGGAAATTGTAGTTGAAAACTTTTCAAGGTCAAATTCAAATTATGATCTCGCAAAATGCCGTAATTACGAATTTTTACGAACCTTGAACATTATAGGTTTTTTTTTTTGTTTTTAAAGAGGTGCAAAGCATTAAGAGCCTATGTTAATGTTGGACATTTAGCGCAACAGAAACTCCTCTACTTCCGACGACAATTCACCAACGTAATACCACCGTTAAGTATAAGTTCAGGACAACCGTCTTAGCCTTCGTTTTCGCCTAAGTTTTCGTAAGCGTTCTCTTGATCAAAGTTTGGCAATGGCGATTTCGTTTAAACCTTGTATTAAGTTCCACATTTCGGCCGGGTGCAACATAGACACCAATAAATGATTGTACATCACCCCGTCTCTTATAGCTTCACTTATCATCTCCCTCTGAATTGAAAATCTTTGACGCTGCACCATTACATGCCCAGCAAAGTCATATCTTTCCATTCTTTGCAATATGATTCGCTATCATGTCTCTTCCTTGCAAGTACTGCCGAAAGTAACTCAAAATTTGCGTTAGGTAAAAGTCAACGTTTCCATGCTTCCTTTTGAGCCAATCCTTTACATTGAGGACGAAGGTCCTCACCGTAAGCTGGAGTTGTCCTACTCTCTTTGCCATGCCCACACGATTGTTTGGTATGTTCGTTCCTTGTTCTCTCGTGCTAATCGCCTCGGATGTTGCTTTCGAGCGTTGGCTGTGCCTGCTTCTTCCTTGGCCAAGGGTTCATTGTTGGCATTGTTGCACTAATAACATTGCAGCGTTGTACGAGACGGGGCGGAAGCTACAAGACACTCGTTGTGCACATAATCGGAATAGCAAATTGTCTGCGATAATTCCAAATTCCCAGTTTCCAGAATTATAAATGCAGGCAGACTTTCATAGGTCACTGTGCGTAAAAACACAAATGAAAACTCTTCAACATCAAGAGAAAGTTGTTTAAAAGAGTAATTGGTTGCACCCACCGTGTGAAATCTTCTGAAAATTACAAACTTACAGGTTAAATCGATAAAAGGAAGAATGTCTTTACAAAAGGATTAAATTTGTTTAACATAAATCCAAAAATTCATTTGCTTTGACAATATGCGTACATATGTACAGAAATGCTTGTAAAAATATTTATACGTAATATACATACATGTGTATTTATGTATGCATAATACACATACATGTAGTGTAAATGCTTAACGTATGTATAATGCATACAATTTTAACCCCGTTAAAAAGTTATCTAAAACACTATCACAGGCTGTTACGCTGTAAACAATTGTTGCTAGTGTAGTTTAAAACTTTTACTTACAACTGTCAACTTAAGCTTTAGCACATAATTTCGCTACGTAACATTTACAATGACATTGGAAATTTGTGTTTTATACTGCAATACACAATGAATGGTTGCATCTCTCTATCATATATTTGGTTGGTTGGTTCTTGGTTACACACCCTGTCTGCCTAGCTGCTTGCCTTTCGTATGGTCAAAGTGAGAAGGTTTTGGTTGCACAATGCGGCTAACTATAACTACCTAGTACGTTTCTGTAACACACATATAACATATAGAAGTACATGAATATTTTAGTGTGAATGGAAATATCTCTTTTTAAGGAATGCGTCCCTTGTGCGTGGATGTGTACATTTTATCTGTTGTCATTTTAAACTTTGTTACTTACTCTTAAACAATTCAAAGCGAATATTTAGACTTTTATTGTAACCTCCATTGCATGCGCAATCGAAAGCTATATTAAACTTGTTAGACCACCTGGTACACATTTGCATTGAACGTATAAGTTGAAGCACCCGCATGCAAAACTTCAACAAATTAATCCAACAAAAATAGAAAATGAAACTGTTTTTCTTCATTTATTCCTCTTCTTCTTATTCTTCTTATTTTAACTTTTATTTCTTTCTCGTTAACTTAGCTAAATCGCTTTGTTGAAGTTTCTTCCATCTAGTGATAGAGCGTTCCACTTACCGAATGAAACTTTGTCAATAGACGCATTTGTTTCTGTGTCATTTTGCTTCTGTAACTTGCAATTACTGTACCTGGCTGCTGCTGTTCTTATGCACAAAGTGTACTTATTTTTCACGTTCAGCATAAAGATATATATATATATATATATATATATTCGTATATGGGTTTGAGCTTGTGTTAATGTGTGAATAAGCGTATGCAATTGTATAATTGTCAAATTTTATGCCAAGTACATACGTACATGTAACATATATACATGCATGAAATGTATTCAACAATTTCATGCACATGTGCGAATACTTAACCAAATGAATTTTATACATGTAAGCAGACTCTCGTATACACGTACAGACACAGGCATCTATTTATACATTTTAATGCGACTCATACGGATAATTTACTCACAAAATTAAATGACGCTTTTCTTTTAATTTTTGATGAGTTACACACGCTCACACGGATTCGTATTTAAACTCTCACCAAATAATGAAAAAAAATAATTTTATCAAGATTTATTTTGTAGCCTTCATCAAAACTAGGCCATGAAACTTGCAAAACCTTACACCTACTTGCCCATAGATTATTCGTATGGCTTTTTCTTTTATGTCCTCTATCAGAGATAACCCAAACAACAATACCTATCTCAAAGTGACGACATCAGTTTCGGAAACACGAAAAAATTCAATACAGTGATAGTAGGTAAACAAAAGACGTGCTTGTTCACACACGGTAAGTGGTGACTGAAATTTGCATTTCCTTATATAATATAATAAAATGACGAAAAAGAGAAGACAAGCTTTGTTTTCCTGTTTAATGTAAAAATCCCCGGACAGCGGAATTTGTAAGATACCTACGTACCGCTGGTCTCTCCCAGGTAAAGAGCAGTCGATTAAAGGACAAAAGACAATACGGTGTTAAAGCTATTAAACCCGCATCTTTAAAAGCATTTCTTAACACTTCTCCCAACGGAGGTATACACACCATTCTCCGATTATCATGATGTCATTTTGCAAATTAGTTTTACTCTGAAATTAAATTTATTTATTTTTCTCAAACACGCTTTTTAAAGCAAAGTTCACTTTTTCTACACACTTATTACAATACTTTTCTAGCATAACACAAAGAAAGTTTTTCATTTTCAGTAATAATATACGTCCAGGCGAAAATCTGCCATCTTTGTTTCCTTTGCTTTCTTCCGCTTGTTTTCTTATTCAAAAGTGAAAACAAGATATTCAGTTTCCGCAATAGCCTCCTAATCCACATTTGAACTGAATGAATTTGGTTTTCAGACTCGCTCATTTTAATTATTCTCATATGACCGCGAATCGAGGTGGTTTCAGACTCCCTTCAAAAGCTTTGGAATAATGAAAATGACAAGTTGCGGATTCACACTTCACTTATCGTAATGCTTAAAATATTAGCCACACTGACATGCACTCTCTTGAGGTACACGTTCATCTCTTTAGCTAACTCTCTCTACAAATAAACAAATGATTCTCGTCCACAAACGTCTTGACTTTGTTGATGTTTTTGTCGCCCGTCGATATTGAAGGTCGACCAACATGACGTAATTCAAGTGTCATTTCGTCTTCCATGTTTTATGCCATTCATTTGTCTGCACCTTTGATATTTATAATGCGCCATTCGCAATTTTGTTGGAAACAGAAACCTTGACTCTTTGCTCATTTAATGTTTCATTGCAGATATTGAAATACCTTAAAACAGTAGGCGTAGGTCTTCAAATGAAATCGTTACATGCATTTTGATATTCTCTGACGTCTCAATATCGTTTGAGTGTCGAATATCTAAATATGTAATAATTTTAACTCTAACTAAGTTATAGCAAACGAGACAAATTACACCTGTTTCACACGATGGGTGCATTCCCAAAAAAATTCGTGTAAAAAAAGTAAGTGTAAAGATAGACATTGGCTAAACAGCACTCATATACGCATATAATCGGCATAACCGAACCGAATTATGAAAAATTAAACTCGAAATTACGATGCAAAAAACTTCGTCAGAAAAATTCACTAAGAAATTCATAAAATATTGAAAATCGTGTTAATACAAAACAATTCGTATGAAGAGAGATTTTTCCCTTTAATTCGTGTCAAATCAAATTTCGTGTAAAACAAATCGTGTGAATAGGTGTATATATTTAAATCTGTTAAGCTTAGGAGCTCAAGATTTGACAGCGCTTGTTATTCTATTTTATCCGTATTATATTTTCATAATCGTTGTCTCAATTTTATCCAGATAAGATTTTCGTGTATCCATTAACCTCTGTCTTCTGTTGCATTTTTAGACGTTGATAAGATCGGAAAAATAGAGACGCCCAGATGAAATTATTTATATCTACTCTTGGCAGAGAAAACCATTATCATTCTAAAGCAAAATAAATTGCGTTCAATGCAAGTGTTGTTTCAACCCTTGCTTGTTACATCTGACACACACAAGTTTTTGTATCTAAATGCTGCAACCGTCTCGTTTTTGACAGAAATGAGCACAAACCGAAGTAACAAAAATTGTAGATTAAAATTGCCGCGAAAAGCTTCTTAAGCTATGGTTATCTAATTACAATGGCGAATACATAGCATAATTTCAGCCAAAAAAAAATTGAAATGTGAAGCATCTTCGGAACAAGAAGGTTATTTACTACTACAACTTCTGCCAAACATGTTCTGCGAATATATTTGAAAATATTGAGCGGAGCTTAGGATAAGTTGTGAACTGCCTAATCTTAATATTACAGAAACACCATTCACTTTTTTCATAAAATCCTAACACTATCTGCGTATTAAACGAAAACTTAATGATAGGTGTACTCCTCCGAATTTCTAGAGCCTGCTGAAACTGTTACATCTCGCAGCAGGACCAGCTAGTCATAGAAAGTCGTGCGCTTGAAGAAAAAGGACAATTTATGAGCAAAGGAATTCGGAAAGCGGTTTTGCTTCGTGAAAACACCCGAGTGCATACGGCAGAAGCTAGCAAGCAGAACATCTTAAACTTGGACTGGAAGCTTCTCGCACTTACAGCTTATCCGCCAGGCATGGCTCCTTTTGATTACCACTAGGTTCGATCGATACAGTCATATGTAGCAGATGAGCTATGCACAAAAGTTGAAAATAGGTGAAACAGGCTCCATAAGTCTCTACCGCGAGACTCCTTCATGAGCCATTCGCGATGTCGCAAAAGACCACAGCTAACAATGGCCGATATTTCAGTTATTAAATTTTGTAAAGTATACAATTTAAATTTGATTTTGATATCTTGGCCTGGTCATCCAGTTGCTTTTAAGAACGACCTTGTGAAAACTATTTCGTAGCCTCGATTCCGGTGTGTCCTCGCAAGCGAAGTTATATTTTACGTAGATAATTTTCTTCGGCTGTCGGTGGACAGCCTTATCAAGAGTTGCGCGAGTTAGAAGGAAGTATGGGTTCTAAGCGCACCTTACAACGGAAAATTATATTTAAGAGCTCCATTTTTATTTAGAGTTCATTGCTTTATTACATCCGCTTGGATCATGTAAATTTTTCAAAAGAGATGATCGTCGATCAAACCACTATGTCGCAATGTTTCTTGTAATATTTTGTTCCAAAAATTTATTTCATTTTTTCCATTTATTTGTACACAAAGTGATTACAAAATGATAAAGAATTTTAGATAAAAAGGCTTCTAATTTATGAAAATAAATTTAAGTTCCATTAAAATAAGAATTTGGCCGATTAAGCGAACTAACTGTAGATACTCATCATTTCCAATACATTTCCATGCGTTGGGGGTCTTATGCCCACGTATTTTCTACGTATTTTCTATTTTGTTACAAAAATGCCTACGAAAACTCTACTTTAAGGAAACCGCTGTGAAATCGGAAAATATTTATTGAACGTCAGCGTATCGGCATACAGACTTGTGATCGGATAGAATTAAATTAAATTGCCCAAGAATATGTATATTTTATTAGTATTAGAGACAATAAATTCAAATCTGGTATTTAGCCTACGTTTTGATGGTGAGTAGGTCAAGAGAGATTTTCGTAGCATTTTTCCCAACATATCACTTTAAAATCGCATAAAAACCATCTAACCATACCGCAATGCATGGAATGGGAATGTGTGTCAATAGACCATTTAAAGGGAACCTTACGAGTTTCCTTAACACAGTAAAAATTAATTCGAAAAATTCGCTGTACATTGTACAAGATCACTTCAAGCATATGACAAGCTTCTCAAACTTATGAAAATATTTCTAATGTTTGGATGGTGCAAACCACTCATGCTTATCTATTTTAATCTTAAAATTGTGCCAGGCTTTGGTTTACCGCTTGCTGAAAAAGTCGAAATCCTCCAAAAATGTTTCTTCTTCTACAAATCATACAATTCATAAACTTGAGGATTGGCACGTGTGACCTTATGATTTTGCTAAGCAACTAAGAATCCGTCAAAAACCAGTTTTGACTAATTTGTCTACCATTCTATACAAAAAAAAAGATTGATACATGGATATGGACCACATGAATCAATAAATGGATAGATATTTAATTAAATGAAAGTTCATCTGTGAGAAAATGTTGAAACGGAACGAAATCGAGCCATTTTTGAAGAGGCTGATGATGGGCAATGAAAACTTAGTCACCAATGCCAATAATATCCGAAAATTGTTCGCGGGCAAAGAATAAAGAAGCAGTACAAAGAGTGGTAAAGTTCGGATCCATTGCACGTAAAATAGCGTTATGCCTCTGACAGAATGGGAAGAGAACCGTTCGTCAATAACCTTTCCCAAACTGATCAGATAATTGACTTCATTCTTTATTGGCAGCAATTAAAGCGATTAAAGGACACAAATGTCCGGAATTGACCATAGAATAGAAACTGCGTCGTCTTTCATCACGACAATCCCATATCCAAACAGATTTTTATTGACTCGACTACATTGTTGGGATTTGGATTGGCTGGCAAGCGCAACTCAAAAGAGACCTAGAAAAATCGTTTGGTTCACCGCTTACCAATGGTTTTACAGTGATTTTATCAAAAAGACGCCAAAAAGCTATCGCTCAAATGGCACATAATTGCTTTTTTAAAATTTGTTTAAATCTTACTTAAATTATAAGAAAAACTATGTTTGAATTATAGTGAAGTAAAGCTGCGAACTTTTTCCTTCTTCTATGTTATCAGATATAGGAGTCCTCATGAGCGTTTTTTAATGAAAGTCTTACAGTTTTCAAAATGATAACTAGCAATGAAAAGAATTAGAAACTACTTCAGTTAGATTACCTCATAATCAACAATTTGAAAATCACTGATTATTATAATACATAAAGCATAAGCTCTAAGCGTCTGGTTATGATTTATATGAAAAGTAAATTCATTCTTACAATCAAATCACATAGAATTCGTTTAAAATGTACACTTAAGCTTAATAAAGAGTAAGAAACGTGACGGGCATTGAAACACGCGAACGATATAAAACAATAATCAACATTATTACTTGTACTTAAAGGTAAACAACATCACTTATGCTTACAGGTTTTTTCTTAAATGTTTCCATAAGAACATGTATATATATATATATATATATATTTTTATATAAATATGTATATGTACACAATTACATACGCAAATACACACATACACAAGAAACTT
Source organism: Glossina fuscipes (assembly GCF_014805625.2). NCBI lineage: Eukaryota > Metazoa > Arthropoda > Insecta > Diptera > Glossinidae > Glossina > Glossina fuscipes. The sequence goes on from NW_023998498.1 coordinate 1,028,054, forward strand.
ACACTCATTTTCACGTTAATAATATGGATTTAAGGTGGGGAGGCAAGAGATATTGTAATCCTCACGTAGCTTGTAAATTGCAATTAGTGGCGCAGCATAATTGAGAGCATGTTTTGCTATATACTTGTTAGTTGTATTCCGAATTCACACAATACATACACACAAACACACACACACACACACAAACACATAAAACGAACACATACTGCACTTTACGGTATAAATGATTTTGCAAGTGAATCCATGAGGCGTTGGTTAGGCTGCAGACGACAATTGAAATGTCATCAATTTTTATGAGGAACACGAGCAAAGTCACGTCTCTTTGGTTCAACCGCAATCATTGCAAACTAATGTCATTAGTGTATAACAACGACGACGACGATGGCGACGGCGATGACGACGACAACGACATGTTCGCAGAATTCAGGCTGTAAATTCTATTGTTATAGTTAACATTGTTTATATCAGGATCACGTTGCAGCATATCACCTAATGCCATTATGTAGGTTTGAGCCATTTGTAAAGTTTCAAATTTAGAGAGCTTCTGATCCATAGCTGGCGTGGGCACTACTTGACGCAGGCGATCGAAAGCTTCGTTTAATCCATTCATACGTTTACGTTCACGAGCATTGGCCGCTTGACGTCTACGCTTCAATAATGATGGGCTAGGCGGATTTACGCCCACCGCTACTGACTTTTTTATGCGGGAAGCATTTACTTTACGCGGCCTTTTCACAACTTTTTGCTCTGCCGCGTCTATGTTTATAGTATTGTTATGGTCTTGTGTAACGGAATTATTTGCGATTGGACTTATATAATGGCTGTGGCAATAATCATTCCCGGATGCAAGATTTAATTCATTTTCTAAAGACCAAGTATTAATGATCAACGATTCTGCAGCGTTCACGTTTGTTGTTCGTGGAATAGTGTTGTTATTATTATTCGACGGATAAATAGGACTTTTTATATAAAACGAATTATTATCGTCCTCTGTTGATGATGAAGGTGACGTCGAATTATTATATATGAAATTACTTAGATTGGTTGTATTGTCTTTGTACTGATATGTAACGTATTTGTTTTCACTTATATTCATTCTAAAAATTATTAACAATAAAATGTGTGATCCTCACGAATAACGCTTGAAGACTGGCACGAGTCATGCACACTTAATGGTGACCTGACAGTTACTTCTTTTCTATCCATCAGCACAACAACAAAAACACAAACAAGACAAATTCAATTGAATTGAAAACGTCAGTTGTTTAGAGCAATACTAACCAACTGGCTACTTTGCCAGACCATGTGGCGTGTGCCCGGCACAAGACCGCAACAACTATCTAACGCAATATTAGTGAAGTAACCCCTCAACCCAATTAAGTTCAAAAGAATAAATATTGTTATCACAAAAGCGATGATCAGTTTGCAAAGGTTAGAATATGTATACGTACGTGTTCATACGATTGTAATAGTATGTATAATATAATGCATAACGATCATTATTAACATATTAACATTTCAGAGGACTCACTATTGAAAAGCCTTTCTTAGCTAAGGGTTAAATTCTTTCTTTTTACGTCACGTTTAGTTTTTAAGGTTTTTTTTATAAAACAGATCTTAGGCGATTCGTAGGCTCTCTGTTGCTTATCTATAAATACTAAAAATGATACATACATGCGTGTGAAACCGTGATTAGCTTTTTTTTACGGTAAAGAAATTAAACTCTTCTAAAGCTCTTTGCTTTTAATTTCAAAGAAGATTCAAAAAAGACTCATGGCTTTAGCATAAACCTCTTAACTTTAGGCGGCTTACATTTTTGTTTTCTTTTTTTAGTAAGTGCTCTAGGGGGTGTAACAGCGAAAACAATTATTCATTTTAGTTTATTGCCAAATTGCCACTATCATGCGGTATGCGATCATTCTGTCCTTAGTCTCTTACTAGGCTTCCGCTTTCTTATACATATCCTTGCTGTCATTGTCATCGTCATCAACATTAACATATAATTTGTGACTTTTACGGTTTAGAGAACACAAATACACAACCAGCCGACGAAATATTTAACAATTGACCAAAAAGCAGAAAACCCTTAAAAAAAAGAAGAAATTACAGGATAAATAGTTTTAAATAAACCCCTCAGAAAAGCAGAAGAGACGCACAGAGTCGAACGTAAGCCAAAAACCATAACCAAAGTGACCATATGTTGCCCTTATGGCCTAAAGCGTATACGAATGTGTTTGCCTACATGCTAAAGTAACACGAAAGTCCTTTAAAATGTATATGAAGTTTATAAGCATATGTTTGTGTATATGAATAACCAACCATCAAACGGAGGAATAGCTTGGGTTATTTGGGCTTAGGCAAGCACGCCTAGAGAGAGTTTGCAAGTTTAGTGCAATTGTAAAACATTAATGGATATAAAAGCAAACGCTTGGCAACCACAACATGTTGCACCAGATAGTATGGAATATCAAGTAATAATATAAATGCAACAAACGGACATTAATAGTAAATATCTATATACAAAATAGCATGTACTTGACATGGCACAAAGACACATATACATATCCATAAGAAAATGTGGTCGTCATTATGGGTATGCATAGGAATCTTTATATTATTACAATGCGTTCAACTGTCGAGTTGTGTCTATTGTGTTGTGGTATTTTCATTTGGATGCATGCTGTATATGTGCGTCTTTAATTTAAAGTCCTTACTCTCTCTTATAAACATATAAATATACGTGCATATACGTAGATACGGTGAAGAAATAACTTCGCGACTCATACTTCAAACGAATTTTAATACACTGGCGAAAAAATGCAATTTGTTACTTTTCTGTTAAAATCACTTTGCCATCACAAGCGAAGTGATTTTCACAAGCTTCTTTTAAAGTCAAGCTTATATCACGGAAAGCAAAAAAACGATAACTGGTCGTAGGAGTATTACGAACATATCGAAACTTCCCAGCCAAGACTTAAGTCTTCCCATGTGTTTGTGGAAGAAGAGAACATCTTTACTATTGGTCAGTTCTGGGCACTCCACCTCACCGACTTAATCGTATTACTCATTGATAGTAAAACGTGAAGTTCATTTCCAGGCCAAGCGCATTGTGTACGATACCATTGCAATCTCGCCAAACAAAAAGCATTATCTTACATAGCGTTGATGCAGGCTTTACCATTTGGACCGCTGTTTTTATCCTATACCATTTCCGTAACCCTCTTTCAACCTCTTCAAATATTAATCGATTTCATTTTACTTCAGCAGCTATGCATAGATATAAACTCGATCTGTTAAGTTTTTACAACGAGCTTATGTAAACCCCAACATTTGGGTTCTTCTTTTTGTAGCGCATAGGCAAGTCGACGAACGACCATCTGCCTCAATATTTTGAAGAACATTGGCAACTTTAAAAATGACTGGACAAACAAAGCAAAGGCAAGCTTTTCCTATGTACATATATGTAGAATTATTTTATATATGTAAATATAAGAAGTATCCAGACATATGTCAATATTGGATTAATTCCGTCCGAAGTAACCACAGTCGCTTGGGAGACAGACGCAACGACGCTTGACCGAGCACTCGCGATCTTCTTCTGAGAGAGGACTTTATGATTTAAAATCATTTCCTCGAATTGTTGATTCGAATCATGAAGAAGTCCAAAAAGAATCTTATCGTCCAGAGGACGAATACATTTTGTTCTATATTTTGTTGTCATTTTAATGGTACCTTCATAATGCTACTTATTATTAAGGAAGTTATGCAATGCAAGAAAAACGTGGTAATCGCTTGATGCCGCGTCCAGACTATATGTTGCATGTATCAAAGCTTCCAACCCAAACTTCCGGAGCTTCTGACGAATCACAATGGATATGTATGGTTTGGCGTTGTCCTCATGGGACATAACAACTCTTTTGTTGGACATTTCTGGCCGTTTCTGGTCAATAGCTAGTTTTAAATGGGTCAGTGGTTGGTCCTTTCCAATCTCCTACAATATGCACAGCAGAATATTCCTGGCCGTTAGTCCTGGTTTGGCCACCTTTTGACCTGCTTGACCACGACCGTCTTCGCACAATGTTATCGCATGTGACACATTTCTCGCACCACTGATCGTCCGCTTAAGTAAAGGATTCATTCCGTTTGGCAAACGCTTCGCAGATTGAAATTCGATCCACCACGTTTTTTGTGTTCAATGGTTTGACAAAAATCAAACTTATTTCAGAAGCCAGCTTTGTGCACATGGTTTAAAACTGCTTTATGGTCGATCTTCAGCTTTAGGCGATACTACGACTATTAAGATGCTAGTCAACTTTAATCATTTCTGTGACTTTATCAACATTTTCGACGACGGACCTAATTTTGCGAGCTGCATCTTTAACATCAAAAATACCTGAAAGGAATCTACAAAGCCGAAATTGCTCGTAATCAGCTGTTCGGGACCATAAACACGCCTGCAAAATGTACCCAATTTGTTCCTTGTTAACTTCCATTTTTAACACCTTGCAACTCACAACTGAATGGACCAAACAACACAACAGGAAAGGAATTTTTTTTAGCAGCCATCTGCAGAAAAACTAATGCTTTTATTTTTACCCACCCTAATAATATGAATAAATTTAAGAGAAAGGTTAACGTTTTCACACCAACTCTTTTAGATACATAAGATAATTTATTTTTGCCGTCCGTGAAGGATGAAAGTCTCTCAGAACATGCAAAATTCGCAATTCGTTCGTCCGGCTACTATTTACACTAAGTGTGTATTTTTATGCAAGAATAACAACAATTTTTTTTTTACACAAAATCCCCATAGCTGTGGTTTAATTCTGTACTTTTCTTTTTCATAAACTTAAGCCTGTTTCCTTTTTTTTAATAAAATTCTGTTGAAAAATCTGAAAATGTCAGCTGTATCAAGAAGGACTTATCTCTTAAATGTCTTTTTTGCTTAAAATGTATGTGCGTATAATTATAGTACATTTATATTTGTGTAGGGATATATAATAAAATAAATTCTCGCCAATTTTACATTTACGGCAATAATATCATAAAGTAACGTTTCCAGTCTCATAGCTCATTTAACCGAATTGTTTGCCTTGCATGGACTTAAGTAATGTATAAATTGATATCATAATATTTTTTATTTAATACAACATATGTATCAAGGATTTACTGTTTGCATGGTATTTTAAAAATATCGTTAAAGCTCAGAATTGTTTTTCAAATTTATCATTGTTTTTAAATATTATCTGGTAAACAAAAGTATAAACGACGTGGAGTTGGTGGTGGTTCAACTTATTACTCAGTTAAATTTCAACCTCACTTTTCTAATAAATTAGCTCTTCATAGAGGGTGATGCCTTTGTAAATAAATTCTTCAGAAAATCTGTTTTCTCTATTTTTCCAAAATTTCCAAAATCTTTCTCAAGATTTCCAATAACCGGCTTGAGTTCAGCAAATCTTTGTTGGGAAGTTACACATACCTTTAGGGGTTTAACGTTCGCACATTAATCAGACGGTTCCTCTAAAACCATCGGCAATTTCTGTAGTTCAATTGGGGGCTCCCAAGGAATAACACATTCCCCGTTGAAGGGGGCCTTGCTACCCTGAGGTACTTAAATAGAAAATGAATGTGGAGCATTTTCTCACTTACTTGTTTGCGTCGAGATCTATCTAAACACCTCTTAGATAGTTTCCCTCAATATTTGGAAGAAAATTTTAAACAAGGCATTCTCCCGATAGTCAGATGGGCAGTGCATCTTCCAGCCAGAAGCAATCTTAATTTTTTGCAGCCTGACCCCCGTGGACACTCATTAACTTCATGGCTTGTCGTTCATACCATGCTATGGCCGGTAGGCCACCCAAACACTATTCTTTCTCGAAGAAATAATGCTTCTAAGATTGTCAGCACGCAGCACACACCCAACTTTACCCCCCTGCTCTCTTTTCATTCGAAAAAAAAGACCTCTTCCGAAACACCTCTTCGACTTGCAAGAGAAAAAGCCGTCGCCAGGATATATATATAACAAACCTTAAACCTTTCTTTGCCGTTGACTGGTGACTCTCGAAAGAGCCATAAAAGCAACAGTCAACGCGTACAGAGAGCACGACGGAAAGTATAGCATACGACCGAAAAGTATAGCATACGACCGGAAAGGTGCGGGTTCCGGTACATGTATGTTCACCCAGGAGATTTCGATAGTTCCACTCACCTGTTGGGAAGTTACAGAAATTTGTGGCAAGGGTTTAACGTGGGTTCCTGCCTGAAAGGCTTAACTCCACGGTGGCCCAAGCCACTTTTAAGCGTACTACGCCCCCTGGCGAGTTAGACAATCCCCACAGAGTAGGGGCTTAAACAGCACTAGAGTCCAGAACAGTTTATTGTGTATGGAACAATAAACCCCACTCTGGTCAATGGCGAGGCCTAGCTGCACTCAATTGTTCCATTTTAGCTAGGAACTCGCCAACCACAACCACCACGAGTACTCCCCGAAGGGCCGCACCCAAGCAGTCAGGACTCACAAATTGATCAACTGACTGCTTCCGCCATAAGGCTTCCACTGTGCTGTTGATCAATTACCACCATTACCCGCAGGCATCCGTGACATGTGTTCAAAAGTAAAAATAGGTAAAAGGGGAAAACTTATTCGTCATATCCCTTTTCCATTTTTGCATGTATTAATTAATTTGCCAGACATCTTCTATCAATCGGCCAAAGGGAAGGCCGTCCGTCAATTCCTTTTTGCATTAATAGTATAATTAATTTATTTATTTATTACGACTTAAGGACAAAGTCCATCATATACCCGCAGGCATACGTGGCTTTGTGAGGCGAGCTTCCTGACCCCCGTGGCTCCCAGTTTGTTTTGCAAAGCCTTTTGGCATACTTTGGGCGGTTGTTAAAAACAACCGTACTTGCTTCGGATTCTCCATACTTTCCTGGTTGCCAGCACCAATGAACTACTTTTCTTCAAGATATATAGGTCTCGGGTATTGCACTGAACATGGCAGATTAATCTAATGCACTCTACCATGCACTCGCTAGATTACTACCTTCATTGTACTTAAATACCATTCAGTTGGGAAGTTACAGCATAATGTCCCACCTCTTGATTATTAACTTCTGTAAAACACTAAGTGGGGTCTTAAAAATGTTTATGTTCATTTAGAAGCGACGCCACATAAAAATAAGTTAGTGTAACTTCTTTAAAACATTTGATGAGGTATATAAGGCTGAGAACGATTCGAAAGGTGTTAGTACTTTTGTTAAGAAATTAACAGTTTATAAGGAAGTTTTTAAATTCGTTTATGCATTATAAATTCGTCTTTAGAAATATAAATTTTCACAATCTTCTTAAAATACTTGTTAATGCCCATCATCATACTCAGTTTTTCAAAACGTTTGCAACGCCCAGAAGGAAACATCATAGACCACATATATATGCTCCTGATCAACATCAAATTCTGAATCGATTTAAGCAGGTCCGTCTGCCAGCGTGTGTAATGTCTATTGCAAACATTCATGAGACTATCGAGCTGAAATTTGCAAAAGCGTTTGGAAATGACCCAAGCGGACCAACGGCCACACCTACAACCCTCACATGATTTTGCGGCAGAAACTATTAACATTTTTGCCTTCGTTTTTCTATCCCATAAGGTACAACTCACACACCCTATGTGAAAATAGAAAAATTCACCTGGCCTCATCCGCTATTATAGGATACCGAAATTTAGTTCTTCTAGTCTTCTTTAAGATAACTATGATATATATAAAAGATTCAATCAAGACTGGATCTAAATTTTTTGTTACAATATTCAATTAATTAGTCAACGTTAAGTATAAATGTTTTAATATGTCCAAATAAATTCCGTGCATTAAATATATATATATGCATTCTTTCTCTTTTGAGGAGATATAAATTTTTTATTTGAAAGAAATTTTTTTCTTGAAATTTCGTGTTTCTTCCCCAATTGGCTGTGATAAATGAATACTTCCTGACAAGCCCAATTTCTTACTTAGTAAATTCTAGGTCCTCTGATACCCTAACAGATAACTTTTAAAGTTATTTAGTTTCATTGAAAACTATTTAAAGACAAAAATGTAAAGACAAGTTGAACGCTGAATGGATGCGGAATGAATACCTGAGAACGATTCGAAAGCTTTCAACGATTCTGCAAAAAAATTAAATCTCTTTGTTCAACAGCAATAAAATTTTAGGACTTAACTTGATTTTTAACCAATCAGCCATTAAAACGCTTTTTTTGCTTTTATGTGATTTTTCCAGGTCAATATTCTATGCAGATATGTGCCTATGCACTTAATACAGCTCGATACAGAAATTTGATTACCGTCAAAAAACATTTCCTTTAAAACAAACGACATGTAAAGCAAACATGATGTGTGTAAATTTTCCAGCATTTTACGCAATGTGTTTCATTTCCTTAGCTATATAGAGACGTTATTAAGGTCCAATTAGAACGAGATTTGAAGGTTTATGTTTACGTTCCTTGCATAACATTAGAGCTCTGCCATATGTAGTGACCATGACATCTTCAGCCAGCCCCATATCTCACGAGAAAATAGCATACAGCACAGAGCCTAATACACCACTCTGTGGAATATCCGCATTGAATTCACGGACGTCTGTGGTTGCATTATTCACTTTAACAAAAAAGAACCGGTTTTGTGAATAGTAACAATTAATTAATTAGAAAGTGGCGGAAGGGATCTTTTCCAGATTAAAAACGTCCGAACTGACAAAATCTTTACTTTTTTAACGTCCAAGAACAATGCTAAAGAGTGTTGCTTATTTTCTAACGCTTTTGTTGCCTTTTTAACGATTCCATGGCATTGTATGGGTGTCTCAAGCTCACGGCGAATTGATACTTAAGCACTATATTATTAGTATCTAATATGGGCTGCAATCTTCGTAGCAGGCGTTTTTCAAACATTTTCAAAGAGGTAGATAATAGACTTCTTGGCCTGTAGGACATGATGTCTTCCCCCAGTTTATCAGGTTTAGGCATTATCATTATTGTAGTGCAATCGATTGATCATTCAGTAGGGAAGATTGAATTGTAAATCAACAATAATAGGATTCTATTTAAACAACGCCGTTATTACCTTTGCATATATCTTGTCCTAGGCCCAACATTTTTATGGGTTAAAAGAGATATATCATCCACTATTTTCTTAAAGGATACATTTCTAATTTGATAATTCCATTTGGCAACGATTGCCAAGAAATATTGTAACTTTCATTTCATCGTCGGGATTGTTAAGAGAAAACGGTGTTTTCTTAAACTCGTTTATCGATGTCGGTCATCGAACAATAAATACTCTTTTAGAAGCTAATTCATATTCTAATGGAAATCGTAATAAAGATCGACTTAGAGCACTTTTTAGGAACAAGTTAAATAAATATGAAAATCGTTTTCTAGACACTGTGGAAAAAACATAAGTAAATGAACATTTTTATCACATTTCTCTTCTTTTGGTTTTTTCCATTGAATCAATTTCGTACTTGAGGAATTCGTATATAGTTAGGTGTTTTTATTGCACATTATTGTACGCTTTATAATATTTCAAATTCTTTGCCATTGTATTGCACGGATGTTAACTATATTTATTTCTCTAATGTTCTTAATTAGCTTATCTGCCTCAATTAATATTTCTATTTCTAATTAAAAAAATAAGTAAGCAAGCTATTCGGTTGGGACCGAAAATCGCATATCAACCACCATTAAAATCTTTATGGCCCCATGCTTTTACTTATGGTAACAAAAACGTGAATTGGATAAAATTTAACTTCCATCTTTTAGTTCACTAAATGGCATTATTTAGGGAAACTAAATCCACCACGTCGTGGCGTCTGCGGTATTTAATTTAATACTAACATACTTAGCTTGTCGCATTCTGCTCCCCAAATCCCTCTATGTGACACCCTATGACAACAAGAAAATTAATCCACTACGTCGTGACGCCCACCATAATTCATTTAGAGTTAACACATTTGGCTCTTCGCCTTCTACTCTCCAAGTCCTTTTATTTGATACCCTTATCGACAGTATTGTCATGAAAAAAGTAATCAATGGGTCCATCGTGTCGTAGTACCCACCATATTTTGTTTAGAATTGACGCATTTTTGGAAAGATGACATATCTTCATTTGAGAAATGAACAATTCAAAAAAATAAATAAAATAAGCATTCAAAAAAACAAAAAAAACAAATTTTAATCACATATAATTTTGCGTGGGCATGACCGATTTATTCCATTTTTACACATAAATGGTAAAGTTTTTCTTAAAGCAAATGGAGAAATTTTCAGGCTTTCATTTCTCATAATCTGTGAGTAATTACCGAAAACCCATAAATTATTGTTTAGAAAAACGGAGTTGCATTCAGTTCACGCTTCACTGCGGGCTTATGTTCTCACCAATTTGCTTCATTTCAATAATTATCCGCATGCAAAAGCTTCCAATCTTTCTACCAAATTTGAAGTTAATATCGCCTATGCAGCTTCATTTTGGGTGTTGAAGAAAATGAGCACACCACCATTCTTCGTCGATGGGTGTAACAAATTTAGTTTTGTAGAGAAGCCAACGTTCGGATCATTAGTATTTAAGCTCTACGACAGTCATTTTATTTTCTTTTCCTTTACTTGTTAAGTTATACTCAGTTGAATAAGGCAACTAATTTCTATTTAATGAATTAAGGCATTAAAGGATATTTCGCGGCACCTAATGTAAAAAACGTGCGATTCTCTGCTTGACAAATGCCGCAAAAGCGGCAGCTTCTATCAGCAAAGAGAGTGAGGAGAATATTTGAACATAGCAGAGCCTTTCTATGACCTTGGGATTGAAGATTAATGAAAAAAAATATATATATAACACGCTTCAAAACTTCAAACGCCTTTTTCTCTGAAGGCGGTTTACCAAAACGGTGTGCAACATATCGCCAATATTTTTCATTGGCATTTTTTGTAACACCTTTGGAATAGCATTTTATTCATTTATTTATTCATTTTCGGCTAATGCAAGGCAGCCGTTCACAGCATAAAAGTAAGCTTAAATTTGTTTTGTAGCCTAAATTGAAATTAATAATATCTACTTCATCAACAAGTAAAAGCACTACAACGAGACGCCGCCTAGCATTGAATACCCTGCACCTCCTTGCTTAGTACAGTTATTCATGCAACGGCTTTTAAAAACAATGACAAGCGATCGAAAAAGTGGCCCAAGACAAACTGTTCTCACCAGCGTTCGTCCTTGAACCAAAACACAATAGCGTACCCAATTTCAGAAGATTTTAAAAATTACAACCTGCGAACTACACACAAAACACAAAATGCAACTCGGACAGACGAACACAGAAACTTAGAGCAATTCAGAGAAATGCGGTTCTTTAATAATGTTTCAATAGTTATACGTATGACAACCAGCGAGTCGGCAGCACTTTCACGCTCAACTCTTTCTGAAGCCCTCGAAAATATTTATACACAATTACACATCAAGTTCTGCAATAGATTGCAAATAAGAATTGTATGCTTGGTGTGATGTGTTTTTAGACTGATCTAGTTTTAAGTTGAAAACAACTCCTAAGTCTTTGTAATTACAGACATTTTTAAGGATGTGATTGTCAATACGATGATAAGAGGACAATGTATTACACCACACAAAAGACATGTCCTTAGATTTGTTTCTGTTGATTGAATTCTGTTATTTCACACCATAAACACAGGCTCGCAAGAGAAGACTAAAAAACTTTAATACCATGTATTGAGTTAAAAGAGGAAACAAGTTTACGTCGTCTGCAAACATTAAAACACGGGAATATTGAATGCACTGCGGAAGATTATTTAGCACCAGAATTGCTGACAATTACTCTGGATTGGGAGGAAGCCATCAACATCCGTTGGGTGTGTCCAAGGAGATAGCTGGTGAACCAGGCTTTCATACTGTTTGAGAAACCAAGGCGATTCAATTTATAGACTAACATCAACTCTGTCGAAAGCTTTAGAAAAGTCCGTGAAGATAACGTCAGTTTGTTTGTGATCGGGAAATGCTTTATAGGTTGGGCTACAACGCTCCAGAAGATCAGTGGCAATTAATTTACCTTTAAAAAAACCGTTCTACCGATGCGATATAATTGACCCTAAAACGGGAGCAAACCTTTTCGTTACCAGTGATTCAAATAGTTTGGGCAGTGCATTAAGTTTGCCAATTCCCCTATAATTCTTAATAAGTTTCCGAGAACTTTTATAAAGAGGAAAAATGAAACTACTCTTCCAAACGGATGGGAAATGATCTTTATCCGAACAAACATTAAAAACATATGTAAGGGGAAAACATAGTAAATCAGCACAAAGTTGAAGAATAGCGGACGGGACACCATCAGCACCAAGATAGTTAGAAAATTTCAAAGTTTCAAAGGACATAGACGGGAAAATATAAAACAAACTTATCGAATCGACAGCCTAAACCGAAAGGCAAATTAAGTACGCCATCGCGTCGTTGATGTATATAATAATATGAAAATAATCACCTTTACTCCTTCTTTGCTTCGCTTTAAAAAAGCGAAAAAAAATTTTAAAAAAAAACGGCGTAAAAATAAAACGATTGGTCTGCGTCCTCGCGCAGACATATTGTATACATATACATTAGTTAAAAGAAAAACTTTGCGATTTTTTCTGAGTAGATGACTTTAGCGTCGCATAATGTTGGTGACGCTAACCCTGTTACCCATGCTATGTATATGTAATAGGTCGATGTCGATTGTCAGCCATCGACAGTAAAGAAAGAAAAAAAGAGAAAAGCATTGTGACATTTGTGTACTCAGCCGAAGGTAAATGCAAAAATTCTTAAAAAATTCGCTTCATTTTACAATATCCTTTGATTAAAGTGCCAACATATCATATGCTTGGAAAAAAGGTTTGTGGTGTCGATGGTGAAGCTTCTTCATCAAAATGAACAGCCTGCAAATATTTCATTAATTTATGTGCTGGAAATTACGATGCCAAAAACGTGCCGGGCTTTGGTCGGTCAATCGTTGACAAAGTTGATTGAATTCTTCAAAAATTGAGAAATACCCGCGCATTTCGCCTAAAGGACCGCGATATTCAAGCACCACAAGAATTAATGGTAAAAAATTTAATAGCTCTTGAATGTCCATCCGCAAATCTCTTGGAAAGGCTGATAACCCGCGATAAATATTTGCACACGTAAGATTATAATGAGCGAATAAGATTGTGCTTCGTCATAGCCATCACCAAATCGGTCCAAAGGATGGCGATGTCCAAATTGATGCTAGTTACAATAACACTTTCTGTTTGGTAGATTTAAAAGCCAGTTGTGTATCACGTTCTGCGACCGCGCCACATGAGTGATTTTATGCGTGTATTAGCGCGTAATTGACCTAAAACGCCTGGAATTGATCAATAGGATAATCTTCGTCTTCCACTACGGCCATTTAAAATTTTAATGACTCATCAGATATTGCAAAAATTAGCTGAGAAGTATGGCCTGGACTTTTCTGCGTCTGGCTACTGTTTTCTTCGCTCTCTTTAGAACCCTCTTGATGGCATAAAGCTGACTTCAAAAGAAACTTGTGGAAGTCAATTCCTTTATTTGCTCGCCTGCAAACGGAAAAAAATTCTTATGAGAAAAATTGCAAAGACCAAAGCGACCCATATTGGTGAAAATTTGGGAAATTTGTGAAGAAACAACACGAAGTGTCCAAGCTTGCTTAATAAAAAATGGAAATCAAAAGAAGAAAAATGGTTCTTGACAACATTGTTGTATGGTTAAACATTTTCAAAATCGTTTTTCTTAAACACTTTCGATAGATAGAGCGCTACAAATAACAACATAAGCTTGTGGCCCTGCATTCAACAAGGTACAAGGAAATTTTATCCGTTCAGCATCTCAATAAAGGAAAGAATTATGGCAAATTTTTTAAGTATTTAGCCCACTTTCAATTTGTATTAAAATACATTTCGGTCAAAAACGAACCCTAAAATAGACATTCGACCAGAAACCAAAGCAAGAGAAAGAAAACGCTAAATTACGTTAGGAAATAAGAAATAATGAAAATATTACCCGCGTGAACATACATGTGTGTGGATATATAAAAAAATACGCGTGTAAACATTTATATATCCTTTTTAATACATAAGCATCTAACACATCAGGAGACTAGAACAAAATTCATTCATTCACCTTCCATTACACGCAGGGAGAGACAAGAGCCAACTGAGTCGAATAAAATGTAAAAAAGTAAACATCTATCTGAGCATGGATAAGAGTATACTTCTAAATTCGTGTACGTATGTATGAATAAAATGAAAATGTAGAGAGAGAAGCAGTATTATTTATTTGTTTATATAAAACTATTTTAAGAAATAGAGCAAGAACGAACTACTCTCGAGATACAATTTGCAACCGTTATAGGCAGCTGACGTTGAATTGTGCAAAAAGGCGTGGTGCCGCGAAGTAAAAATAAATACCAAACTATTGCTCATCTTAAGACGCAATCACCTTATGTAGTTTGCTTTGCTAGCATTACTAGGCGTTCCAGCTAAACGTCAGGAGCTATTTTCATTCTTCAATTTTATCCGACCTTCCCAAAATCAAAATTTTGCAAAACAATTTCGTCGACTGGGTTGGGAAAAACATTGAACACATCAACGAAAAACATGTCGTATAAAGTAAAAATTTAATTCTTCTTTTTACATAATTACAAATTCCATTAACAAATTGTAGGCTCTGGAGCCGCACCTATAGTAGTGAAATTAATCATCATACGTAATGTTTTCATTCTCAAGTCGACCCTAAACGAAGATTCTCTCTTCCTTCGTCTTCTCCCTTCACTACTACTACTACTACTTCTTGACCAACACACTGCCTACATGTAAAGAGAGGACATGTCTCTGAGTTCCAGTTCAAATTAAACAAATGAAAAAGCAGAAATAGAAAACTAGAGATAAGAATTTTCGAATATTTAATCAGATACCTTGTGCTTATTACTTGAATTTTGCAAACTGTATAAGGCAATTAACATACCGTTGTTCTGACTTTTGTTACAATGAAAAAATGTTATTTTTATTATTTATTTCTGTTGTTGATTCTTGTTGTTTATAGCATAACTTAAAATCCCTTCTGTTGGTTACGTAGTTACGGCTGCTAAGTTAACTCGGATTTTTTTTTTGGAATAATAAGTCAACAACCAAACGTCCTACGTTCGGGGAAGACGTCATTTCGTAAAATTGGAAACTTTTCAAAGCTAAAACTTATTGAAACACTGTTAAGTTGACAAATGATTCGAGACTTTTAAAAGTTGCATAAATCAATTTCAAACCCAAGCACTCCTTAATTTCGGTATCTATCTTAAAGGTTTAACACTAAAAGACTTTTAAATGCAAACATTTATAAAGCGATTGGTAGAGGTATTAAACAAAATTAAAAAACTTCGTAATCCTAGAAATGCTTTTAGTGCCATTCAACAATTGCAGAGTAAAAGCAATAATAATGTTAAGATTACTTCAGCTCTTATTTATTGCAACGTATCTGCACAACCGCATTTTAGACAAATAAGCAGTGCCAATCTTCGTCACCATGAAAATCAATTATATGAATTAAAAACGAGTCTATATTCAATTTAAAGCAAACCTTTTACACAGTGTCTAACTTCGCAAGGCATATGATAATCACGCAGTTTCTTATCAATTGTGGATGCGCCATGTAGCCGTTTCAAGTCATATTTATATTAGTTTGTGGAAAAAGAAATCCATTATTTTTATACGAACTTCAGGACTTTATTTAACATGCTTCGGATTGTCCGATTTGGGTCAAATTTATTTATTTATTTATTTATTTATTTATTCCACTTATACAAGAAACTCAACTAAAACAAAATAGCAGTCGAGTTCAATTGACTCTTAAGTAAATCTTAAAATTATTTAATAATAAAACTTAGTATAAGTACAATAAAACAAATAAGGAGGAAAAAAAAAGCATGTACACAATTAGCATAGAGCCACACCCACAACCGATACAGGACCAAATTGCAAGTGAACCCCTAAGCCATCGCAAACATGCATAAGCTTGGCAACCGATAATTGTTAACAACAAATTAATTTTCGACACATAATGACAAAATCTAAGGTTAAATCAGTTTAAGTACGACATAGGTAAATCGCGCTTGTTGAGCAAAATTGCTTTAATGGACTTTAAAGAGTCCGTTAATGAGAATAGATGATAGACATCATTTAGGTTCTTGCAAACAACTCTGAGCGGGTTAAACAGTTCAAAGTTATATTTGCATTGACTAAGCTTTATCAACATAAAGTGCCTAGAGAAGCGGTTAGGGACATTAAAGCAAATCTCACGAAGTAATGCGGGCGAATCAATTGCACCATTTATTAATTTGATTAGGAAGGAAACCCCAAGAACAAATCTACGTTTCTCGAGTGACGGTAAGGATAACAGAAGCAACCTATTTTCATAGGGTGGAAGAGGAGAAATCGGGTCCCAACCCAAATTCCTAAGGGCAAACAACAAGAATTGCTTTTGTATAGATTCAATTGAACCTACGTAGCATCTATATGAAGGAGACCACACAACAGAGGCATACTCAAGAATAGGTCTAACCAAACACGTGTAAAGCCTTTTAGTAATATAAGGATCATCAAGCTCTTTGGACCACCTTTTTATAAAACCAAGAGCGGACCTAGCTTTGCTTAACGAGGACTCAATATGCAAATTGAAACGTAACCTATAATCGAATAGAAGGCCTAAATCTATGAACGAATCGACGTCTTCCAACCTGTGCGAATCAATGAAGTATTGGGTACTAAACGACTTCCTTCTTAAGAAAGAAAGCTTCTTACATTTATTTAGATTTAGCTTCAGAAGATTGAGGGAGCACCATGCAACCAAATTGTTCAAATCACTTTGAAGATGATGTGATTGCGATTCTACGGAAAAAGAAGTAAACAGTTTCACATCATCAGCATACATTAAAATCTTACTGAATTTAATCACGGAGGGCAAATCATTGATGTAAAGATTAAATAAAATAGGTCCCAAGTGGCTACCTTGAGGTACGCCAGACGTCACGGGAAATTCATCCGAGGTAATGAGGTTAAACAAAACCCTGAATGATCTACCATACAGATAAGAGCTTAACCATTCAACTAAGAAGAGAGGAAATCCAGAGGTCTGGATTTTAAATCTAAGAAGTCTATGATTAACCATATCAAACGCCTTGCTAAAGTCGGTGTAAATGACATCAGTGCGAGAACCACTAGAAAAAGCCTTGAAAACATGAGAAGTAAACTCCAACAGATTGGTCACCGTAGATCTTCCCTTTCGAAAACCATGCTGGAAAGGAGAAATATACAATTTCATGGAAAAGGCTATATGCTGAGCCACAATTCGCTCGAACAGTTTAGGTAAGACACTCAACTTGGCGATGCCTCTGTAGTTCTCTACAAGTTGCCTACTACCACTTTTGTGAATAGAAATAAGGAAAGAAGTCTTCCAACACAAAGGGAAAACACCTAAATTCAAAGACTTATTAAAAATCTTTGAGATAACAGCACAAAGCTCGCCAGCACAAGATATAAGTACACATGAGGGGATGCCATCGGGTCCAGGCGAACAATTATATTTCAGAGAGTTCAATCCTTCAAAAACGTCATTTTCCGATATACCAAAGTTAGGAATTGAAACCGAATTAGAAATCGAATATGGATAATTTTCCGATAAATCAAAATTGGCAGTTGAAAAGTTCTGTCGGAAGTATTCCGCAAAGAGATTTGAGGATTCAAAATCATCCGAGGACTCGGAGCCATTAAAAGACACAAACGACGGATTTATGGAGATTTTTCTTTTGGAATTAACGAACTTAAAAAAGTATTTAGGGTTAGCAAACAAGGAGGATTTAACAAACTGAAGGTATCTGCAGTAGTATTGGCGGTTGAGGGAAAGAAGAACCACTTTTCGAAAATTTTTTGAACAACTTGTTTTTCCTATTCTTGTAGTATTTAATTGTCTTATTAAACCACGGGGGATCCTTACTTCGAGGACGGGACTGCTTGATCGGAACGGATGCAGAAATAGCTTGATTTAATATATTGTAGAACGACGACAGTAAGCTATCAATGCTTCCCTCTGAGAAATCGAGCACAAAATGAGAAAGATGAGATTTTAGTATAGAAACATTGATTTTATGGAAATCATAACGTTGATATGAAAAATTTGAATTTGGAACGTTATAGAGGTTCAACGAACCAACATACTTGTAATGAAAGGAAACACCCAATGCTGGATGATATGGATCCTCAGGTAAACTAAACGGAAAACAACGATTAACGCAAACCTCAGGAAAATTTGCAAAGCAGAGATCAAGAAATCTCCCATTACAATTAGGGGTACCATTGTATTGAACTAAGTTATTATCAAATAATTCATTGAAGAACACAACGGCTTTATCAGATGTGGAGGAAGGAATCAAACAGCCAGAACTATCACTGTAAAACCAATTGACTTGAGGCAAGTTGAAGTCACCCAACGCAAGGACTATATCGGTAGGTTTAGATTGCTTGGCCACTTCACAAATGAGGGCGGCCTGTTTCATATATACAGAGGTATCCGTATTTGGGGGAATATAGGAGCAGGTCACATATAAGTGTTTGTTAGGAAATTTCACTCGAATGGCGATAAATTCAACATCGAGAGTAGTTGGAAATTCAAACGAATAGGTGGGGAGTGCCGTAGAAATAGCAATTAAAACACCACCACCATTGCGATACAAACGATCATTTCTGAAAACTTGAAACGAATTATGGAAAAGTTCCGACGAATGTAGAACTGGCTTCAGCCATGTTTCAGTGAAGACCAGACAGGAAAACTCCGTACTCACTGAATTTAGGAAGGTAGAACGAATTTTTGAGTTTAGGCCCCTAACATTTTGATAAATGAGAGAAAATGAGGCTGAAGAAGTATTTAGTTTTTTGAAGGGGAAAGAGCTAATGCATTCGCATTACGGGGTCGGTCCCGAGGGATAAATTCCTTAATTAATGATCCAACCGGCCACAAAGTTTTATTTAAAATCAAATCCATATTTTCGGTCGGAACTAGAATTTTAAAAGATGAGATAGCTCTAGATTGAGAAGGACCCAGTTTGAAAATACTAACTCGCTTTAAATTGACAGAAGGGGCTTTCGCAGCCAGATAACCACTTATGTTTTCAACAGATGTATCTGGTGCCAGTCTTGACACAAATATGGCCTTTCTGGGAGGAACTGCCTTCAAGCATATGTCATCAGTACTGGGAGCAGCAGGGTTAACGGATGGGGAGTTGTGAGTTGGGGAAAATATAGAGGGGGTAACCACACTTGCACGAGCAGCATGCTCAGTTTGGCGACCAGCATTTACACCCGAACAGCGAGGAGGAGAGGACGATTTACTATTACCCTTATTAGTTTTGGGCGATGACGCCTGAGAAGATTGAGTGACATCTATGGGAGGAGATACCCTTGCCACTTCAGCATAGCTCAAGCCAGAAGGACTTCTCGGACTATTTGTAACATCTATGTTACCAACCGACTCAGCCGTAGCAGAAACACTAACATTATTTGTAGCCTTTAGGGAATCGCTAACTTGCACCAACGAAACGGACTTAGGAGGTGACGAACCACACGCTACGCTACGCGTTGAGACTACGTTAGCTGGTGAGGAAGATGACTGCGAAATATACCGACATTCATCAAACCTAGTCTTGATTAATTCAAACTTCTCCCACACAGAGCCGAGATTTTTGCTCAAATCTGAGAAACAAATTCTCGTCTCCGTGAAGAGTTTGTAGAAATCAATGTCCCGCTTTCTACAGTCAGGACATGACCATCGTAAACCTTTAGAAGGGTCAAGGACTGCATCAGCAGCACGGCCGGTAATACCAGCACACTTTGCATGTCCAAAACGATCACACAACCAGCAAGAAATGAATCGTTCAGATTCAGGGCCAGTTTTCGCACGACATGGAGTAAATAAACAATCCATGTCCATTGAAAACAAAATAAGTAGCTTATGGAGGAAAAAAAAAAAAACGAAAAAGAAAAACAAAAAAACTAAGAAATACAGCTAAAAAAATAATATTTGTTGATAGAATAAAAACGCGACTACAGACACGCGCAGAATTGCCAAACTGATATGCAAATATGCACCGTTTTGTTGTATGATTTGTTGCCATTTTAAAGGTA
>NW_023998498.1:1048711-1145414 GCF_014805625.2 Glossina fuscipes
ATTTTAATGCCTCTATTTAAATAAAGTGTTAGAGAAAAGTTTTCAGTGATGCTGATTAGAAAAGCATTGTTCATTCATAAGTATAAATTCGAGAGGGGTTCCCTTTTATCAAGCAATACTCACTACTTATTCATCGTTTCATATCGTTTTTCTTTTGAAAACATAAAGAAATAGAAAATTACGTTTCAAAAGGTGTTAAAATGTAAATAAAGCCCTTTTTGTGAAAGTTTGTAGTCGAATGCAACTTCTATAATACTTTTCTTTCTTGTTAAACTTTTAATTTATTTGCTTTCATTCTATAGCACAGCACGCAATAAAGAAAGTGTACTAACTTTCGTATTCGTTTTGTGACGCTATAAAAACGTTTATTAAAATTAGATCCTATATAAATAAATATTTAATCTGGATCAATATAGCTATAAGTGTTCACCCTTTTGCTCTTTTTTTTTTGTCCTTTCCAAGGGTAAAATTACCAAAAATATCCTAGAGGCTTTCTACAAAATTCCCTTAAATCATTTTTTTGAGCAGAATGGGAAATTGCCTCAAATACTCTCGTCCAGAGACTCTAGCGTGGCCACAATCCCATAATAAAAACCAATTTTTATAAATCTAATTCAGTTGGTAGATATAAAAAATTCTATAATCTGTTAACAATAAGGGACACGGAGGATAACAAACGATAGGTCACATTCTATCTTTGGTAAATAATAGCGAATGTCGCTCTAAAATTTGAAAGAACTTTTATTATGATTATTCGATTTTTCGTTTCGAACAGGACCCAATGATTACCATATACCGATTTGAGGCGATCGAGGCTTTAGATAGGAGAACAGGTAATTACATTTGGTTTAAAACTATTCCTCCAACGCGCAACTAGTTCGTCTTTATAATGAGTAGAGAAATAAGGGTCCCCAAGAATACTCAAAATGTTGAATTTTTCGAAAAGTAATTTTCTGTTTTTTTTATCAAAATAAAAGGCGAATTTCGTACAGTGGCGCTCCCCATCAGTGTAAACGGTCGAATTCGATAAACTTCACCTCTCAGCAATCTTAGAAGTTGTTATTCGGCCGATTACATTAAGGAATGCTCCAACGGCTCCAACTGGCCTTCCAGAACATGGTGCACCTTCATGTCAAAATTCCCGGCTCCAAATTTTGTAAACCAGTTTTGCCACTCACTTTCTGCCAATACACTTTGGTTAATTTGTTTCTTGCTTGAGAACCGCATTTTTATCCTTTTGACAGTGAAAGAGGAAAATATGCCGCAAATGCTGCATTTCTCCCCCTATTTAAAACAAAAATCCATGCTTGTCAAATTATACAGTGGTAATGTGGCTTAAGTGTGAAGTTGGCTGTAATAAAGTGCAATTAAGTCAGTTGTCGGGAAAAAAAACTCGAGATTACTTCCCGAAGACCCTAATAACTATAAAAACGTATATGTATGAAAGGATTTTGATATCGTTACGAACGTTTATTAAAAAATAATTCAAATTCACGAGTAATTAATATAACGGAATAACAATAAAAAAAAGTAAGAAAAAGTTGGTCGACTATACTATTTTACAACTTTACTCTACTAAACGACTGTGCGACTTTAGACTTACCCGCCGGCTTCCTCTTAACGACTGATCTAACAATTTTATCCATCAAATGCCACTTAACGATAACTCTTATTTCTCTCTGTTTCTCTACCGCGTCTCTTCGCTCGCTTTGCTTTTCATTCATTCGTTCAGCTCTCCACTGCTTATTGCTATGCTAGGCATCTACCATTTGCAGGTGTGTATATTAATACTATTTTCAACAGGAAATGTTATTATTAATTTCGCGCCATTTTCGACTGGCATCATGATATCGCTGTTATTGCTAAAGTCGCTGTTTAGACTTTGAGAAATAGATGAAGAATAACTTCAGCCTCCTTTGCGGTTTTAGTGCTGCCGGGTTGACTTGGGCACGTTCCTTCGATAATGTTGCCCATCGAAATAAATAGATTGCGAAATCGAATGATATTAACTGATTTTTCTTTTGGTCTTAACAATAATCCTACACACGCGGAGTCGCCACCTGATACATAAGTAAATGATTCCTTTGTAGCATGGGAAACAAATTAAGCCTCTTACTGGCTTTGAAGGAGACCTGAGTGTTGTATAAAGAGAAAAAATAATCGGGACTTATGACTCACCCCAAAGTGCAAAGGCAAAAACGTCGTATATTGGTTTCATTTGTTAAGTATTTAAAAGTCGCCTTAAAGGAAATACAAAGTTTTCTTACCTGTTATTTTGACCCACTTTTACAAAAGTTACCTTGCGTTTGTGTATTTGTTACCAATGAGGAATAATACACATAAAACAACAACAGCAAGTAGTGAAGAAACTAAGGTAAACCTTATTAAAGCGTCATCTTTCTCTTAATACGGTATCCAGAAAAAAAAAAGTTTCTTTTTATCATTTTGTATTCATTATACTTTTTATTTTTATTTTCGTTTTATTTCCATTTTTAATACTATGCTTTACTTTAATCGCTCGCTTAAGTGTATTTATCAACACCGCTCACACCGCTTACATCTTTCAGAAGTCCATATATTCATTGACACAGTAAGGAGAGTGAAAATTTTGGAACGTATTCTGTTCGGTTTTTATTTACTCAGCTTTTCATTGGTGTTAAGTGGTATTTTCGTGATGTTGCTACTCTGTACAGGATTTAAGTTTAATGGTTATCGTGTGATTTCTTGGCCCTGATTAAGTGTTTTTGGTGAATTTTCTTAATTGAAAATTGTAATGAATGAAAATATTTTTTTATTATGCGATAGTATAGAAACAAAAATTAAAAAGAACAATCTTGCGTAAGTTTATTTAAAGGGAAAAAATGATTTTCAACATAAAAAATGAAAGCCTAGAGCGTAAAGGAAAATGATTATTTAGTTCTTTTAACAAAATGAAATAAAGAATATTCGTTTCATATTGGTATATAAGTTTGCAAAATTTCTATAAAACTAAGTAATCATATCGCCTACATACAATCATTGTTTTAACCATAGAGTAAACAACCCTTAACAAATTATGTACAGTTGAAATTGAAAGCCTTAATCGCCATTCATTGTCATCAAATGAATATTAATTTTTTTTTCTTCTCCCCAAAGACAACACAGAGAATTCTACAAATTCATGCTCATCGAAGTACATTCAAAGGCAAACAAAGTAATTTATAGGAGCCCACTAGCAAAACATTTCCACGATGTGTCTATAAACACGATGTGTTTATGTGTGTGTTAAAAGTTTGTTAATTTTTTCTTTGTTCCACAACTGGATGGTGTTGACATTGGTAGCTTGCCTAAGATATCTTCTTTAACTCCTTGCAGAATGCATGGGAAGTTTTTCGGGAGTTTGTTGATAAGAAGAATTCGAAAACCACCCCAAAAATACATAATTTAGGTCGGCCTACGGGGGAACGTTTCATTCATATGAATCAGACTTTGTTTACATCACATTTAATTTAAAATCTTTCTCTCCTTTTCAAGCATCACGTTATATTAGAAAATAGACAAACATCGACATTGCTTAGAACTGGCAGAAATTTTAATATATCATAAGTACCGCTCATAATATTGCTTTATGTTGCTACGTATGCATTGATCCCTTGTTGTGTGCGGATGTTGTGGTAGTAGGTGCCCATAAATTATATTTTGTTTGCATTAGGTTTCCCTCATCCAATAGAAAGAACTACATATGCAGAAAACTCTTTATCGAATTTTTATACGGTACACCACACGCACACATGGTTCAAAGGTATATTAAGCTTGTGCGCTGAGCTGCAAAGGCCAGAAGAGCTTGGGACCACCTTTAATTAACGATCACTTTCTTAATCGACTTAACATATTTGTCCGCCTGTCTTTCGTGTACCCTTACGTTTTAATGAAATTTGCTAGTCCTTGATCTAAAAAAGAACGCTATTGAAAATGGTTCGCAACAGATCACTTTTTCGGCCGCCTCCCGTACAACGCCTTATTTTAAAAAAGACGTTCCATGAATAATCGTAGGGCGGTGAAGGGTATTTAGTGGCTGTCATGCCACACTATAATAGGTTCATTTGTTTTTTAAATCACTCGATTCACTTTTTAGTTCCAGATATCTTACACTAATTTTTGGAGTCCCAAAGACATCCTGCGCACTGTTGCCGAAGGAACTTCGTTCTTGCTGACTAATACTTATATATAAGGGCTTGTTCCCTACTATAGCGCAAAGTCTGGAATGTGCATTTCTGTAAGATATTCAAGTATTATAATATTCTCTCTCTCACCCCTGAGGGGTGACAATCTTTATATAAATATATATATAAGACTAAAAAGCAAATTTGATATCGCATACTATAGTCGATTATTTAGTCGACCTTATAAGCAATTTCCCAAATCGTCGAAAAGATATTTGGTTTCAAAAAACGCTATACGGTGTAAATATCCAGGCACGTATTCGATCTATGATATCTCTCAAAGATGCCATTCCAAATTTCGCCACATTCGTAAACTATCGACATACGACTATCACTGCGACTTGTATAGATAAATAGGTACCCGCGTAACGTATTGATATAGTAAAAACTTGTCAAAACATTGTGGAGACGGCTTATGAAATTTGGACTGATTTCAGCCACATTAACAAATCCGAACACCTCTGAGAAGTTGGCAGCATGAAGACTCCAACCTCTGCTTATTATTCTGAATGATGAAGCGTTTCGGTGATATGGATATGAAACCTGTTTATTTTCAACCATCTTCATCGTGTCATTGTTTATATAGATTCTACATAAACTAAAGATCTCGAATACAACAGACATAGATAACAAATCTACAGTTGGTCAATAAGCGCATTATAAGTAAATAGCGTATTACGTTTAATGTGCTTCATATATATTTAGTTTAAAAGAAAGCTCACTCACTGTAGCAAATTAATTATATTCTTTAAAAAAATGCAATCAAGTGATTGAGCTTTAAAGCGTTCAATCTAGTTCGACTATCATTTCGTTCCTCTTCTTTCTTGTTCGGTCTTATTTTGTTAACATGACTTTAAGAATACTTTGCTATTGTATGAATGTTGGTAGAAGCCCCATAATATATTTACAATGAATAAAGAAAGATATAAAAGCAAAAAGTAAATATTTTCTTAAGAAATTTACAAACTAGAAACACACAAATATTTATAGTCGCATATATAGTCCACATGTGTATGTAGTTTATATAGCGAATTAAAATCTCCTAAGGATTTTGTTATTGTCTGCAGAAAATTTCAAAAGTTGTGTTCTTGGCTAAAATTAGTCCACAAATTCAAAACTTTATTTATATATAACGATAATCACGCTCAATGTTGCCACTCTTGTGCTGATTTTCATTAAATTATACGTTCGTTTTGTATTTGCAATGATAAATTCTGTTTTAACGGTCAATAGACTATTGTGGTCAGTATAAACCGACATAGTTCGGAATGAAAAGCCTTAAAAGCCAGATAAATGTTTATTATTGTTTTGTGTGTGAGCAGCGAAACGCACATACACAAATACTCTGTTGTGTATATAGATGGCAAAGGTAGCACAAGAGTAGCAATAGAGTTTCATATTTTATTAAAATCCATAAATAAAATGCATGATCATAAAATATTTAACAACAAACAATACAACAATGCTTTGCTTTATCCTAAACTAAACCCCCATACATCCATTAGCTATTGATTTGCCTTTGTTCTGTTGTGTTTTGTAAGTGAGAAATTTCTCATAGCATGAACAAACAAAGTTAAATACCTTGGATAGATTACGAATGCATAGATTTGGATTTCGAGTTATTTCGACTACATTTTAAAAGAGTAGATATTATGGCCAGCAAAGCATTAACTAAACGTTGTTTATTCTTTAACTTGATACTTTCAACATTTCATATTGGGAAAGTTCGTTCAGTTTTCTACTTGTAAGAAATTAATTTCAGAAAAATTTAATTACAATTTAATTCCCCGCCCTCGACTAACTCGATTAGGTAATTAATAAACATGAACGCGCTTTTAAATAAGCTATCGTTAGGGTTCCAGCCAAAACCGTCCATTGTTAAATTATTAGTCAACTTTAATAATTATTCGATACCCAACCAGTTCAGGAAAAAAAAAACATAAACTAAAAATAAACAACAAAACTTTTTAACAAGGAACAGCCGTTACGCTCATAAATTAATTCGAGCAAAAGTAGGTTGAGAGGCAGTTTAACAATATGACTATTTTTTCGTTTTTCTATGGCTCTGTTCTTTTTTACAGTCGCGTCAATTGAATAAAATTGAAAGAAAATTGTAATAAATTTATGCCACCAAAATTTGAAAAGTAATGAGGCGAAACCCATAGCAAAAGAACCTAACGAACAATAACAATAACTATTGAACCAGACCAAAGAAAATTTTTGTTTACATATAGAGTTGAAAGTTTACTACGTACATTATATATGCTATGTATTGCAGTATAATATACTATGTATTGTAATGCATAAACGAAACAGATGATTAAAAATATTTATATACCGCCTTATAGTCTTATAACCCATATCGTATAACGTTTTATTCTACTGCTCATCATAGAGTTAGTAGGATGTAGTTATTGATATTCAAAGGAAAATTAATGCAGTTTAGTACTTGCCATCAAAAAATACCAGGAAGATTCATGGTTAACTGTTGTGATCATCGACGAATTGTTCGTTTTTTATCCTAATCCGAATAAGTAGCCCAGTAGGTGAGAATCGCGACTAGCAAATCTAGGTTCGCCGATTCATATCTCAATGCAGTGAAGCTTACTTTGGTCATAGTTATAGTAAAAGCCCAGTAGGTAAAGACACAACTCTTACCGACTGGGAACACACCTATTAGTCCGCGACCGATTCCTTGATTCTGTTTCCTCTGCTCTTTTTCGGGTCTCTGATGCTTCAATATACACCGCTTCGTTCGGTGGTAGGTATAAGAAAACGTTTATGCTGCAAAATTCAAATTTATTCATCATCGTAATCTCCTTCAAGAATAATCTTGTGAATGTGCTCATTATTTGTCAAACCGTTAACAGCATAGGCAATCAAAAATATCGCTTAAGGTACATATTTTACTTGCTGTGACAAGAAAAAAGAAACCTAAGCATTCAGTGATATCGATAAATATTAGCTTTTGGAACAAATTCAGCAAGACTTTCGCAGGTTGGCATTTCAAGACGGTCTAAATACACCTCAGTTTCCACAACGACGTCGACATTTGATCCAATTCTTTTCCCAAGAAGAGATCTTTTGATATTTCTCAGCAAATAACAGTCCCCGTGAACTAGTCTTGAAGATATGATGGGTGTAGTAGTAAATCGAATTTTCGCGCATGCAATTTTGCCATTATAAATTTGTGTCATTTTACTTTTATTCCCTCACCGCATAGCCGAGCAGTTAAAAACGGCAACTATCAAGTCAATACATCCAGGTCCAATCTTCAATGCAGTAGGCCTTATGTCAATTACGATTGGCTTGTGATCGTAGCTATGATAGTGCTCGAGCGGTGAAACGATAACAGTCACCTAACGAGCACTCCTTCCCAGACTGCGGCCCCTCTCAATACCTCTCTTTCCACTCCTTTCTGACCATTGCCGTGTTGCAGATATAGTTGTTAAGTGGTTGGTCATAAAAAAGAAAAAATCTGCGGGCAAACGTCGCACTCAACAAGGAGTCAGCTTTCTAGTATGCGTAAATCTTGATTCAAAATGTGACAAACACGTTCGGCTCTAAACTGAATTCAGCGGTCGTTCGGTATCATTTGAGAAGCGCGAGCAACGTTTTCGTCAGTGATTACAGTCTTGGCCGTTCCCAACGGTCATCACCACCCAATCTGATACAACCTCATTTTAATTAGGGATCCAAATTTCGGAAAAGTTTTCAAAAAGCCAACATAAATTTCATAAAGACTTTTTCGGCGTTTTGATAATGCGTTTTTTTCTTCCAAACAAATTCAAATTTTTTCAAAATTATCTTTGCTTACAAAAGCTATTGTTAAATAGCTCTATTAGTGTCATCGCCAAACACACTCGGCACCAGGTTGTGTATGGCTGCATTCGATTTGTTCTCATAACTTGAAATAATTACTTAGTGTAAAATGTTTCAGGTCAATTGATAGCGTAAAAGAAAACGGAACTTTAGCTCAGAAAGTGCTTCGATTTAAGCATTGGCATACGATTCTAACGTTTCAAGTGCAATCCTTCCCGAGCTCATTTAAGGCTTACGTATTATTCTGAATAATCCCGCAGTTTTTTTTAATAAAAAATATTTTTCACGTTTGTTTGATTTCTTTTGCTTTTCAGCAGAATATTTTAAAAGTTTCATTGTCAATTCAGTAGCGAATAGAAATTCAAAGGACTCCTCCAAAAAATAGGCTGGAGCTCGGGCTCGAGAGCACCACTAAGACCAACTTTTCTTTTTTAAATATTTGCTTCGAATTCCAAATAATTTTAAATTCTTTAAATAACAATTTAAGTCCTGACTGCACAGCACGTTGAAAATCACTATCTGTATTTGCGTAACAAACAGTGAAATTCACAATGATGTTGTGTCCTTCGAACTCTTTTACTTACAAAACAAGTTCTACTAACAAAAGCTGTTGCTATGTGTGCTATATAGATTTTTTTATCCCTTTTGCAGGCACAATAGAAATCTGCTCTCAGGCATAATACCTATTTATACTTAAACGCAGTTCCTCCGCTGTGGATTTCTATTCAAATTTATATATTGTAAGCCATACAACAGTTTTTGTGTTTAAGATTTCAAATTTTAAGAGAAGCTTAAAAAAAGCTAAATAAAATAGCATAGCGCTTAAATGTGTGCAAAAAATTTCGTAGAAAACATTATCCTTAGGCTTATGCCATAATTGTTTTTATTTAGTGAAAAATTAAAGCTAACTATCTACACAAATGAATGCTCGAGTCCTACAAGCACATCTATTTCATATGTGTTCTCAAGAATATATTTTTCCTAAATTGTAATTTACAGGCGTGTAATGCAGTAAAGCTAACGCTACCAAAACGTTCCGTAAATACCATCACCAAAGTCAAGGTCAATGTCTTGAATTTTTATTTACTTTTAGTTTATATTTAATTTCACTAGCTGCGAATGTCTCGTTAAGATTACTGTACTGTGACGTCTGCTTATATAAAAGATTTATTAGCAAATCTAAGTAGGCAAGGTGCTTTATTAAATTCAAAAGTATAGCTCTAATATGTCTCTGCTTAAGCTCTGCGATAGTCAGTTATACTCTTTTCTTTTTACATCTATCACCGAAAGATCGTAGGTAGACTCATTTTGCCAAAACGTTTGCTACACGCCGAAGAAAGCTTCGGAGGTCCCGGTAAATTATATATATATATATATGTTCTTGAGAAGCCAAAATTTCTGAATCGATTTAAGAATATTGGCTGCAACCTTGACAGAAGCATTGCAAGTTATTGCATCATAGGTTGGTATTGAGAATGGGCCAAAGCCGTCGAAAGATACGCCTATAGTAACACTGAAACTGAGAATACCCCTGTTTTCCAAAAAAAGATGTGTTTTTTGCTCGTTACTAATAAAGTAAAAATAAAAGTTTAAACGTACATTCTTTGAACAATGCTGTAGTATCAATGCAAAGTTGAAAAAAAGGCAGCGCCTATTCAATATTTTAGTGTATCCAAATTCTATTTATTTGTCGAAACCTTTGTTACGTGCAGAAGCGCACAACAATCTAATAAAATGCATATTTTTGACAAGCATCAAATTCGGAATGGGCTTAAGCATTTTCGTCTATTCGTCTGTCCATAGAGGTATCTCCCATTCGCAAACATGAACCCATAACCTAAAAATTTGTAAAAGAATTTGAAAATGGTCCAAACCGGGCAAAGGACACGCCTAGACTGCAGCAAAAACTGAGAACCGTATTGCTTGCCGTGTTTTTTCGCACGTCACACATAAATTGCAATAGATGCGCAATGTAAATTTTCACTTTTATTCCACAAAAGTAGAAAAAAATTGCCGCGTTCACGCTTTGTTTCACAGTATGAAAATTTAATTTTGTCCTTTTTTTTAATCTCTTTTAGGATTCGGTCACAACCGCATATAACTGGTTTTGAATGCATTTGCTTTTATATTGCACACAACGCAACTATGAATGGGTATGACAGATGGATGGACGGCATTCTGTTCACACTGTATACATTCTGTACACTGAAGCCCAAGAAAAAGTAACACTGGTCGACCTTAAAGTAAACCGCATTTCCTTTTTTTGACTCGGTTATCAATACATTGTTCAGGGGCTGGATAAGACGTGGTCTGCAGTTCCCTGCAGTTCCTTCAAATGTCAATCAGTCTATCCGCTTCTTTAAAGCGGCGGTTTTATTGTCGAACAAGTCACTTACTAAGTAAATACGGACGGTGTTTTATAAGATTGAAGTTATTGCGAAACAAAAATATAATAGTCAAATATGAAAGATATGTTCAAGTCTTGAACGAAATCCCTAAGAATCATACCATGAGGCTCCTGATTGTTTTAAAATTTTTCACGTTTGTACGTGATGAAGTTCCACTAGAAAGGAAACAAGTAGGAAAATTACATTCCACTGTGACCGGATCTTTTGCACTAGTTACCGTTATCGTAAGGAATAGTAAAAAAGGGGAAAACTAAATTCTTATACCCTATTGGATATAAGTGGCTGATTTTTTTTTCTATTTTTTAAACTAAACGTTGAAATTTATATCGTATATCTGCTGTACTTTGTAAGCAAGCAGCAACAAACATTGAAAGCAAAGTTCTTTTTCTTAATTTTTTTGCATGAGCTTGATGACGTCGTCCTTTGACCAGCTCTGATTCCTTTCAAATCCTTTTGCACAATATCTTCATTTTTGGAAACAGGAGAAACTACAGAGTTGAGCAGACAGATATGCTTAGGTACGTTGCGAATTTGACCCTGGTCGAGAGTATATATACTTTGAGGGACTTCTGAAGCTTTCCGCTGAGCGTAATAACTGCTTTGCTAAAAAAGTTAAATTGTGATACACTATAATGTGGGATAGGCGTGGTCAATTTTTATGCAGGCACTGTAGCATCGCCAATAGAGCGTGCGTTCGAATTTTTATAAATTTATCTTCCATAGTTTGTGAGTAGCGAACAAAAAGCTAATTTTTTTTTGGAAAAAGAGAAGCGTTCTCGATCGATATGGCCCACCGGAACTACTCACCTGCGCGTAAGTACTTCAATTCCTTAAGCCAAAGTAGAACGGGATAACTTCATTTTTGCGACCATAAGAATATGTGCAACAGTCTTTACTTAGAAAGACAGACGCACATGCTTAAATCCACTCAAAATTGAAAGCTGATCAACAAAAAACTTATGTTGTTTGCTCTTTGAAACTTCCTTCTGCTGTTCCTTCCTAATACTATAATGCTATTCTTTTTGTCAATCTCTGTTTTTCCTTTCCACTTCTTCCCTTTTCAAACTGAAGCTAACCTAACCACCCTCGTGCTCACGTTAATACGAAACAATACCTGAGAGGAGAGGAAAACAAGTAGATCCGAATCCATAATAAATACGAAATTGCTATTATCCCCATTTCTTGCGCAACATGGTCAAGTAATGAGCTCCTCTTGTATATAGAGTTTTGGTTTATGCAAAACTGTCACAAGTTATGCAATCTTTCTTCACTTTCATTGTAAATTTTGAAAACAAATTTATCAAGTGAAAACCATTATAAGGTAAAATATTAAGTGTTAAGGATATTCAGGTGCATTATAAATAAAATTAAGAAAGGCAGAAAATTTTAAAAATCGATTAAGAAGTAAGGTCCATCTATTAATTACTTTGGTTACTTTAATACTTAAGATAATTTGAATATTTATCATAGAAGAAGAAAAATGTTTGTTTTTTTTTTTTTAGTTTGATTTTTATTTTTGGTTTATTTATTTCTTTTCTTGTCCACTGTTGCAAAAAATCAATGGGCAACTTTAACAAGGCAACACGACAGCTTATTTTAATTTGAAAATCACTTCAAGGCGTTCGCACTACGTACATACTTTTTGTCGAAACTTTAGCCTTCTAACGACCTGATGATAATTTTGATATAAAGTTTGAATAGAAAAAATATTACATCATTTTTTATACTTATCTTTATTTGATTCTTTTTTTCCTCTTCTCCTAACAAAAGAAACATTGAAAGGAAATGGGGAAAAGAAAAGTTATGTAATGGCTTTTGAAATGTTTAAAATACAAAATGTAAGTAACAGACGGTAGATGAACGAAAATACTTGCACACCAAACACCTTACAAACAATCTGTATATACATGAATACATACAGCACCGTACCAAGCAAAATGTGACAAATATAAAAATATGTATAGCAATATAAAGGCCATTATGAAGGGAATTTATATAAATAAAGTATAAAAATGCAGTTATAACTTTACTCTTCACTATAAGTTTTAACATACCAAACGGATTATGACGCATTGTTGTCAATCCGATCAATAAGCAAATGGAAACATGTACGACTACCTACGAGATCTCAGGTTCATATTTCTTTCAGTGTTGAAAGATTAGTTTGAGAAACTTTTAAAATTTGAAAACATTACCATCAACACTAATGTGAACTGATAGATATAGCGACCTCAGATTGTGCAAAATTACGACTGCATAAGGAATTTCTAGACTCAAAAATAAAATATATAAAATTCGGTGTTGAGCAAACGCAAGTTAAATTTGTCAATCTAAAATAAAAAATAGCTATATAAAAAAGCTATAGTTTTCTGCACTTTCTGTAATAAGAGCTGTCAGTGCAAATAAAATTTCATCTCCCTCAGTATTCTTGAGTGGAATATCTAAGAATGACCACTTTATACGAGCTATCATCCACCTATTCACACCCATGTATATGTTCGTGTAAATATGTATATGTGTGGTTTTCACTCTCACTACATCGATTGTTATAAAGTATAGATACGTTAAACTTACTATGATTTTTGTTACCGAGTACCTATCAAAGTCAATACAGAGTTCGGTATTCAATGGACGGTCCAACCTACATCTATCAGTGTATGCAAAGTTGTTATTCTGTTTAAAATAAAATAAAAAAAACTTAAAATAATTTTAAATGAAACAATAATGTTCTTATCTAACTTGCTCAGTATATTGCGTCAAGCAACATGTCATAGTTGCGTATAAAAATGATTGCGTCTTTAGATAGTGGCGGTGGTCACAAATCCCACTTTCATACCCCAAACCAGTTATCGTACAAATATGTATTAAGCTTTTGCGGTTATATCCAACACTCAGCAGAACTTGATACAAACACACCTTTATTAGGTTGTCCGTCTGCCGATGTTGTTTTCTTCTGTTCAGCCTACAGGGCGCAATTTTTGAGATATTTTGATGAAATTTGGCACTTCGACGTGTTTTGGCCCAAGGATGTGTGCTATTGAAAGTGATTTGAATCAGGCGGTGTTCGACTAGTTCCCGCTTGTTATTAACATCAATATTAGTCCTCTGTTCACGATATTTATAGATAGTCGCTTTAATTGCGTTTTGAAGTTTTCAAAGGATGCCTTTTAATCCCATAATCATATTACTTCAAACACATTTGCGTCAGATTTTGCGATCGATAGCAGAAACTTTATGCCAGTTTCTGTTCGATTTAAACGTGCATGTGGGCGTATTTTTAAAATGGAGAAAATGTAGATGGCTTTCTTTATATTGTGCCAGAAAGAAAAAGGCGCTATTGAAACTGCGTACGGTGCGCATTATATAACCACCATATAAGTAACAACCAGCCCATCTTTCATTATACCGCTCAAAGCAAATTCATTATCGGAATCGATTCGATTCTGCAGGTCCAGCGGTTTGTCTGCCCCTTTATTCGTCTGTCTGTCTGTCCGTTTGTATGAATTCGATTAGGCCACTCAGTCTTCCACTATTCGCTCAAGCTTTGAAAAAGTCATTACAAGAAAAAAATGCATGTTGCAAAATTTGTGACTAGATTTGACTAGATTTCGGCATACTATTGTGAAAAAGTTGGATCGGCTTTTTCAAAATCTTTCCATATAACTGTTTGTACGAAAGGCAAGCCTTTAGCAGTTCGGACTAGTTTTTAATATTTCATATTGGAAAGCTCGCATAACAATAACTGTACTGCATAAATCCGGCTAATTTTTTGAACTCCAACTCGAATAATGATCTTCATTGAAAATAAGGCGTCATATGACGTACAGTGCAATAGAAATTGATAGTAATAAATTCAAACATGCTTGATCATTCTTTTAGATCACGGGTGAAGAGTAATAAAATCTTTGAAATGAAAGTTTGAAAACATGGGCCACCTCAGTCTACGTTTTGAATCCATTCGCATATGTGTGCTCCGACGAAAGCAAGGTGAACTTAACAGCAATGTGTAATTTTCGATATTGTATCACGAAAATAAGTGAAGAGCGTTTTGCTTCTCTACTGATAACAAGTCCGTCCGCACAAATGTCTACCCGTAGACGCCAAGCAGTCAGTCTGGTTTGTCCCTTGCATGTCTTTTTGATAATCAGTAAGAAAAAAGAGAAAGAAAATAAAATGTACCCAGCTAGGACAGGTATATAAATGTATGAACTGTATAGAACGTGTAAAGGTAGATATAGCAGATCCTATAAACAGTATGCATGAATTTTTGTTTAAGGAAACACAGACAGATAGTAAAGTCATGGCGAGACTAGCATTCACACACCTAATGGTTATCAAATCATACGATTCGGTACCTGGGATAGCGTTTTACAGAATCATATCGAGTAGCGTTAACAGTAAAACAAATGTAAGGATAGGCATACAAGCAAACACTAGCGACAAGATCTTGCGGGTCAATACTAGATGGTAGTATTCGTAGATGCAAACAAACATGTTCGGCTAGAAATGTTCGGTCAGACCTAAGTTAGTATACGTAAGAATAGACACATAAGAATAACACATATGCAAGTCAAAGCAGCTATGTAACGGGACAGCGATGGTGATCGCGACTATAAAAGAGCACGTAGCAGCACCCTCAGCCTTTCGGCCGTGTTACAGCAGCCAGAGGTAAGTGATCACAGACTACATAAGTAGTTGACTTTACTGCTAGGTTTGTTTTTGACTTCCCGGATAGGGGATGGCAGGTTTAGCTTAACCGTTATCCCTGAATGACCAATAGGACTGCTAACTTTCACGGATAGGGGATGGCAAGTTTAGCTTAACCGGCATCCCTGAAAGACTAATGAACTCTCTCTTGCGAAATAAAACGGTTAGGGACGGACGAGTGGCCGTATAGGCCAAGGTTGGCTGCTGTAACACCCGCGGCGTATTTCTTTTCTCTTACAGAAACTCGCGATACGGAAACGTGGAAAAGTAAGTATAATAATAATCGTTCGGCACGAATAAGAAATATTAAAACGTTAAAGAAGAGTCGGATCACCACGCCATAATCCAAGTTTTCTTAATACAAATTTTCCTGGAAAGAGTCCTGGATTGGCTGAGTATACCGTGCCCAAGAAGACTCGTTACAGTATATATAAAGATTGACCTTCCACAATCACACCGTTTTTGATATTCCGTACTGCCTGCTTAAACCAGTACATTTTATTTGAAAATTGTATACGATGAGAGTAACTATCGTAGTGAACAATAAATCATTCTTATACATTCCATCTAAAAGAAATGAAATTTTGTTAGCACAGACAGTTCTCATTAAAAGCAAAAAAATATAACTTTTTTATGTCACAATTATTACCTTCAAGTTTATAAATTTCCATTGCTTTCGTTTCACATCCTTCTGTTAGTCGAAGGAATTTCTTCTACAAATTGCTTATGCAGCCATAGCTTTATTGAATTTCAGATCGTTTTTTCGTTTAGTTTATGATACAGGAATAATAACTGTAGCTGTAACATGAAACAAACGTTGCATACTGCCACGGGTCAGACTTCCAAAATGTGTTTGGCATATAAAAACTGCAATAAAAGTTTGCCAGAAATTTTATTAAACATTTTTTGGATATGATTAATAAGTTTAATTAGATATAATTAAAAATGTATGTTTTTTAATAGATAGGCGATCTTAAATTTAATTACCTATATGACGACGAAATATTTCAAGTATATTGCATTATAAGTATAGTTTAATTAAATCGAAGACGAAAATTCCTAACGTTTTCAAGAGAATTTGCCTTTGCGCCAAAACATGTTAGTGTACCAAATTTGCTTAAAACATGTTGGTTAGAATACGTAGGTAGATATCAAACGGACGTACATGCAGACAAGCTCAAATATATATATAATAAAAGGGTCTGTCCAAAATCTTTCCGGATGTTGCATAAATCCGCGCAAACTTAATATATCCTTAATATAAACCCTAAAGGCATTCCTACAACAACTCTCAAAACTAGGCTTTATATAAGAGCGAGTCGAAAAAGTGGTTAGAGTCCAACCATTTTCAATACCCTTCGAACTACGTCCAAAACGCGTGTACCTAATTTCCTTAAAATATGTCATAAATTGCGAGCTGTTCGTCCAAATACATAAACGGATATCAAACGGACAGACAGGCAAACAAGCTTAAGCTGAATCGATCGATAGAATAAAAGGTGGTTTTGTCTCAAGTCTCTCTGGGTGCTACATACCCGCCCAAACTTAATATACCCTTCTACCACAAGTGATGTAGAATCTAGTAATTGGTTAGGTAACAAACTTTAAAAAGTATTTCAGTGATATTCTATTCTACAGCTATCATCAAAATGACCAGGAGGTGTTCGAATTGAAGAAATATCTCGGCAAAATTCCAATTAAAGGACAACAGTAGACTTCTTAGGGATCCGTTACTCTACTCCAATGCTATGATCGAAGCGAATGTAAGAATAGTACAGATGCCGACGCTTTCCATTGTTCTTCTTCAGTTTTTCTCATTTCATACGTAATTAAAACCCGTGAACGTTTATCAATGATGTCAATAACAATTTAAAATTTTGATCCTGTTAGCTAACAACTTTTCAAAAGAAGAAGGAAAAATTTTATTCAATTTACCCAATTATTGACAGTGATAATAATGTACGAAAATTTAACCCGTAAGAATAATTTTTTTATAGAGCCTTTACATTATACAATTTGCTAATTGACAAACAGACAGACAAAGCATAGAATTTGGAAAAAAAATTTACTCATCAACGACTGCTTACTAAATAATAATAAGCTAAGATCTTTATCACAAGGATCGGCAAAAAAATAATCAAATGAGCAGTGTTTTCTCGCAATTACTTTGCATTTCTGTAGGAGAATGTGTTTGATATTTGTTGGTGAACGAATATGAATGTCAGGAATCAATCATCTTTTCAAGCCAATAATGCGAATAAATGTGCATAACACATAGAATAGATAGTATGTGTGTATATTTGTTTATATAGATATACTATACAAAATATATTATGTGCAATTATTTTATGTAATTCTGTTTAAAGAAAACATTCTTAACACTATTCCCACCAGAAGGGATCATTTTCATATACTTTTTTTGCAAATTGGCAATTTATAGACGAAAATATGAAAAAAATGGGGGAGTTTTTTGAGGTTCTATCAGCTTCTTGTACACTATAAGTCTTCATACGAGCAAATTGCAACCGTTCTTTAACCGTGGGTCTGTAATCTTACAACGAATATTAATGCAAAATTTCAACTTCTTATCTCTATTTTTGTCATTGTGCCGATTTCACAAAAAAAGGGAATCGAAGTAATTCAATAGTAGATCTGTGAAGATCTTTTCCTATAAATAAAAGTTTGGAACAATACCCGCGATACAACTTTTTTTTAAGATCAACCATTAAAAAGAATCGAAATGACGTACTCTGTAGCTCTAATCTTAAAACCTACAGAGAAAATCATAAACATGACAGCAAATGCCTTTGTAAGCCTACAGAACAGCACGCATTTTAAACCAAAATACATATGAAATATTTGCATACTGAGGAGATTTCAGTGGAAAACAATAAGTAGTGTGTACATAGTAGCATGGGTATGCTCGGGGATGCCCAAGAAGTCCCTTTGTAAGAAATTTATAAAAAGTCCTTCGTATTTTCTTCTATGTTATGTTATTTCGTGATTGTTTACAGGAAGTTCTATAGATAGTTTTGATTTCGCTTAATTTAGGATGAAAGCTTTTTTAATATACAGTTTTGATTAACGTATTAATATTGGTGAATCTATTACAGTTATGATTTTCGTATTAGCGAAGGAATAAATATGATTTTTGCCAAATAATTTTGATTTCGTGCTAACAAAGAAAACCGGCGAAGAAAACCTCGCGACGAGATTGTTACTCACATTTACTTTATCAGATATTACTTTCCGCGTTCCGTACCAACCAAAGCTCCGTAAAATACACTGGAGATGTTACAACAGCCACCCTTATGGGCCAATAGGACCACTCCTTCGTTCCTATCTGTTTCCTAACTGCTTTTATTATCCATTACCGTTCGAAGAGTCATCAGAGCGGCAGGTCCTATCCATTGTTCAGGGATATCAACTAAACTGAGCCAATCATCCCCTATCCATGAGTCAAGTACCTATCTGTTGTTCAGGCACATATCCTCTATCAGTAAAGTCAAAAAAAAAAATGTATTGCAATATGTAGCAATGTGTAGCCCTTAATCCCTACATAGCAAGACCAATCCAATATGCTAACCTTAGAAATAAGGGTAGGTAACAAAACATGTAGATCATTATGTATATGCCTATGCGTCTTACGAAACTAAATATATTACTATGTCCGCAGGTTCAGCCAAAAAACTCAATGTGCATTGTAGTATTATCGATTTGTCGCACTCTACCGTAATTATATCGCCCGCTATTGCGTCCCCGGTAGTTAGTGGGAACGTTTGGTTTGTTTCTATAATAACAAACTGTGTTGCAGTTGCTGGTTGCGTCCGTACAACTGTTTACGAACTTTGTTATGGCTTCGTTCATATTGTCGAAGGTTCCTGCCTCCATGATAAGTTTGACCTTATCTATGGAGCCGTTTCGGGTCACTGCTTTGATAGCTTGCTGAGTGCTATATTTGGCAGCGAGCGTGTTTGTCAGTCCATCCGCAATGTATGCTCCTTCCAAGGCCTTTGTTAGGTCTTCTATTTCTTTTGTGTATTGGTTAGCGGTTTTACTTCGCTGCTGTAAGTTCATGATTTTAGCTGTCACAACCTCTAATAGATACAGGAGCTGACATATCACTACTAAAATGCACACACAACGAATACAATGACATAAACACAACATGCACGACTAACATATCTGGCATCGGAAAGGGGACTACTAAATCACTCGGATCTATTCACTTAGACCTGAAAATGGTTAACTTTCTAGTCCCACACGAATTCCACATAGTATCCGCGAATTTTCCCATACAGTGTGACGGAATTCTCGGAATGGATTTTATAAAAAAATATAATTGCGTTTTGAATTTCCAAAACACAAAAGATACCCTCACCATACGGCCCAGACACTTTCACACACAAATACAAGTTCCCTTAACACATACTTTCAAAAAAGACACCCTCCTATTGCCAGCAAGAGCAGAAGTCATTCGTCTAATACAGTTACCAACAACAGAAAAATCAGTTCTAGTACCAAATCAAACTCCACACCCAGCAGTAATAATGGCCAGTACTATTGTGGATAGCAAAAACGCCTTTATAAGAATTGTCAACACAAACATGAACGACGTAGCCATAAGTAGTAGCGATATTAAAGTTGATTGTTTAAATAACGCTGAAATCTTAACAATAGGCCACAGAGCGGAACAAGAGAAAAAGTTAATATTAAACAAATTACAGTTCCCCACAACATTCAAACAGCCACTAACAGAAATATGTACAGAATTCTGCGATATTTTCGGTATTGAAACCGAACCAATAACTGCAAACAACTTCTATAAACAAAAGCTCAGATTGAACGACAAAACACCTATATATATCAAAAACTACCGAATTCCTGAATCATAGAAATCAGA
The DNA here is from genome assembly GCF_014805625.2 of Glossina fuscipes. Lineage (NCBI taxonomy): Eukaryota > Metazoa > Arthropoda > Insecta > Diptera > Glossinidae > Glossina > Glossina fuscipes. Next base: position 1,068,754 of record NW_023998498.1, read on the forward strand.
AATAGACAAACAGGTTACTAAGTTAGTCAAAGACGGAATAGTTGAACCGTCCATATCCGAATAGAATAATCCACTTTTATTAGTACCCAAAAAATCTCCACCAAACACTAACGAAAAAAGATGGCGTTTAGTAGTGGATTATCGCCAGGTCAACAAGAAACTGCTAGCAGATAAGTTCCCACTTCCAAGAATCGAAGATATTCTTGACCAGCTAGGAAGAGCTAAATATTTTTCATGTCTCGATTTAATGTCTGGATTTCATCAAATCGAACTCGAAGAGAAATCATGAAACATAACCTCTTTTTCAACAAGCAATGGCTCATATCGCTACACGCGACTCCCGTACGGCTTAAAAATAGCACCAAACTCATTTCAGCGCATGATGACTCTTGCCTTCTCCGGCCTAAAACCATCGCAAGCATTTCTCTACATGGATGATTTAGTAGTAATAGGATGTTCCGAGTAACATATGCTCAAAAATTTAAGAGATGTGTTCCAGCTATGCAGGCAACACAATTTAATGAAACACAATTTAATGAGAAATGTTCTTTCTTCAGGCGCGAAGTAACCTTTTTAGGCCATAAATGCACTGACAAGGGAATACTTCCCGGTGATAGCAAATATGATGTCATCAAGAATTACCCAATCCCGAAAGATGCAGACAGTGGAAGACGTTTCGTTGCGTTTTGCAACTATTACAGACGCTTTATAAAAAATTTTTCAGAATATTCATGCCACTTAACTAAACTATGCAGAAAGAGAGTCCCATTCGAATGGACTCCAACATGTAATCAGGCATTCGAGCATCTAAAAAATGAACTACTAAAATCAACATTACTGCAATATCCAGACTTCAAAAAACCATTCTGCTTAACAACAGATGCTAGCAAATACGCCTGTGGCGCAGTACTCACACAGCAGTACAATGGAGCACAACTCCCAGTTTCCTACGCCTCAAGAACATTCACAAAAGGGGAAACAAATAAATCCACTACCGAACAAGAGCTAATCGCAATACACTGGGCAATCAAGCATTTCAGACCCTACATATACGGACGACAATTCTTAGTAAAATCCGACCATAGACCATTGGTATACCTGTTCTCTATGAAAAACCCAAGTTCAAAACTTACGCGTTTACGACTAGATTTGGAAGAATACGATTTTACGGTAGAGTATCTCAAGGGGAAAGATAATCACGTAGCGGACGCCCTATCCCGCATAACAATTAAAGATCTGAAGGAAATAAACAACAAAATATATAAGGTAGCAACAAGATCTGCAACGCGGCAGAAAGATAACTGCACAGAAAAGCGACAAGTAAGCGAACATAAGAATGCGGAGCCCAAAGTCTATAAAGTCATTAATAATAATGACGTACGGAAATTTGTGCAATTAAAATTTGACTCCGATAAATGTTGCATGAAACATGGGAGGAAAATAATTGCCAAATTCGTAATAAACGACATTTATACCAATGGAAAACTCGACTTAGGTCAGTTTTTCCAAAGGCTTGAAACAGAAGCCGGTATAATAAAATTGTCGAAGTTCAAAGTGTCACCAAGCGAGAGGATTTTCGAATCCGTATCGCTGAACCAATTTAAAATAATGGGCAATAAAATATTAAAAAATATAAGAGTAGCGCTACTCCAAGAGGTGACAATTATAGACAAAAAAAATAAGCCCGAAATCAAAACCATTCTACAAAAATACCACAATGACCCAATAGAAGGGGGTCACACTGGAATCACACGTACCTTGTGGAAAATACGAAGGTACTATTACTGTCAAAGAATGTTCGCTATGCCAAAAAGCCAAAATCACAACCCATACCCAAACGGCTATGACCATAACCCCAACACCAGCAACTGCTTTCGACACAGTTGTAGTCGACATCATAGGCCCATTACCAAGGACAGAAAAAGGTAATGAATACGCGATAACACTAATTTGCGACCTTACCAAATATTTAGTGACAATTCCGGTCACAGATAAAAGTGCTAAAACCGTAGCAAAGGCAATCTTCGAGAACTTCATACTAAACTACGGGCCCATGAAAACACTTGTAACGGATCAAGGAACCGAATACAAGAATGCACTAATGAACGATCTATGTAAATACCTCAAAATTGACAATATAACATCAACAGCCCACCACCATCAGACACTCGGCACGGTGGAACGCAACCACCGAACGTTGAATGAGTACATCCGTTTATATATATCGCCTGAATTGAATGATTGGGATATTTGAATAAAATATTTCCAATATTGTTTTAACACAACACCTTCCACAACACACAATTACTGTGCTTATGAACTAGTATTCGCAAGGCCACCAACCCAATTAACAGATCACAAGAAAAACATTGAGCCACTATATAACATAGACGACTATGCTAAAGAGGCTAAATATAGATTAGAAATAGCATACGCGCGCGCTAGGTTACTATTAGATAATGAAAAAGAAAAACAAAAAATAAATTAGGACAGGAAAACTAACAATTTCCCGCTAGAAGTAGTCAACCTAGTACTCGTAAGAAATGAAGTAGGGCATAAGTTACAGAATAAGTATTTAGGACCGTATAAGGTCATAGAAATTAAGGATAATAATAATATTAATATAATAGACAATAAAAATAAAACTCAAATCACACACAAAAATAGGTTGAAATTATATCACGAAGATTCATGAGTTACCTAAGTGTAAGGCGCCTACACAAACAAAATATAAATATAAGCTACGCACACACAAAATAATAATATAAATTGTACAAACAATTTTTTTTTTATATATAAGTACGTATAAAAAACCTACAGAAACAAAATTTTTGTTTTGTAAAAGCATAATTATGTATAAGAAATAAAAGAAATTTTTTTTTTTGTGTAATACAAACAAATTTTATACATAAATATTTATAAAAAGCTCACACAAAATATATGTACACTATAAAACTACGGTAAAGGCAATAACATCGATAATTGATAAACCCAAGAATGATCATTCATTGCTAAAGATCATTCTTCCCAAGAGGAAAGGTGTAGTATTATCGATTTGTCGCACTCTACTGTAATTTACAAGTTATTGCTAAGCTTACATTTTACACCTAACCTAGTTAAGATAGTGTAATTCTAGTAATAAGCTATTAATAAAATATTATATGCTTACGTTATTATTCTAAGCGATAACCTAATTTAGTTATATTGCTTAAGTTAGCATTAAGTTATTTCTTATATAAAATACTGACCATACATTAGATACATCATAATATAAGCAAGTATTTTAAACGAAAGTTAAAGAATAAAGAATCTAAAATAATCCAATAAACCAAAGAACATTTAATTTCTAAGCGGTGTCGCTACAGCATATTCATATAACTGTTAATACGCAAGTAAACGTTTAGGTATATGATTTCGCGTATGACAAAAATAAATACAAAATACAAGATCGTTAGGTTTATGTCTATGCATGTATTATAATAAGTATGCTACTTATAGTAAAAATATATACGGAAGCTACGGGTCGGTAATAAAATAACTATATTACAATATGTAACCGTTAATCCCTAATAACCCCCCTAATAACAAGAATAATTCAAGAGGCTAGCTCTACCTTGTTGACGAAACTGTTAATAAACAAATGGGCGTTAATAACAAAAATAAATAGAGAATATATCTATGATGTCTTATTCAATAGTAGACAGATTCTTTAAAGATTTGAAACATGTATATTAGGGCAATATATTTTTACACCTGGTTAAACCAAACTTGCGCTAAGGAGATGGCCGAAAGCGAGATACCTATGCTTGCACGTGTAACTTAACGAATCGGACAGTAATTTACTTGGCTACAGGTGAGATATATTTGGTTCTACGGGCGGACAATTATGCGGACAGATTAGTTATTAATAAGGGAGCAAAAGACTTCCATATATATGTTGTAAGACTCTATGTTTCCCACATATAAAATGTGTTTGCATGTATTTTGATCAGCGTCATCTATGCTATGATACGAAAATGATAACGTAATTCGAACCATCGACAACGGTTAAATTCATTGATTTTGACTTTTCTCATTCAGTATCACTTAGTTACAGACGCGTTAGAGACTGTTACTGACAGAGTTAGAGTGCGCAGACGCTAATCATGGAAAGCTCAAACTAGCAATTTTCGACATTCTTCACTTTTATTGTCTGATTTGAAGAAAAATGCTGACGAACCCATTTCTTTTTCTTTTAGAAGCCTATGGTTATGTTGCTCCATCATATTTCAATTATCGATTTTGGTTTCAGTGGTTAAATGTGGTGATTTTGATGTCAATGACAAAAAACGGTTTGAGGAACCAAAAAAAGTTAGGAGGCAATGAATTGGAAGACTTATTGGATGAAAACCCAACCCAACTCTCAACCACTTTTCGACAAGCTTAGCAGTTAACTAACTGCTTGTTACATGTGATGGGAAAGATCTAAAAGGAGAAAAAATGGCTACCATACGAATTGACTGAAAGGTTCATTTCGAATCGTTCCCACATCGCGGTTTCATTGATTGCCAACCAAAAAAAACAAGAGTTCTCTGTGGCGTATTGCGGCAAGCGCAAAATGTTATGGGATTGTCTAGGAGAGCCATCTACATCGACACCGAGGGGGAATATTCATGGACATAGAGCTTTGCTGTGCTTATGGTGGGATCAGCTGGGTGTACTGTATTACGAGCAGCTTAAATCGAATGAAGCTGGCACTGCACACCATGGACGCCAATTAAACAAATTGAACGATGTATTGTTGCAAAAAAGAACAACAATAGCGGTTAACACACGCAAAGTGATCCACTTGCGCGACAACGCTGGGCTACACGTTGCGATGATGTCAAGGAAAGAATGTTAAAGCCTGAATGGAAAGCTCTATCGCACCCAGCTTTCTCACCAGATATAGGGCCTTCTAATTACCATTTTTCGAAAAAAACTGGACATCTTTTCATATTCTCGTCTATAATTTTCGAGCCCTCGCAAATACTCCCAACAGTCTACAGTGTACAGACACTTTTCAAAACTACTCACGTGAATGGTTCCTACTAATGCGGGCATAGTGAAACAATTTGCATGTATAGCATATACCCTGCTGATGTCATTTTTTATTCTTTCTCATGTCATTGGCATAAATGAAATCGTACAATTCATTAAAAGTGATTTATATTTTTTTATTATATTATAATTTGTGATTCACATATTTTACATATACTAGCTGCACTCGATACACACCTGTCTTTATATTTATTAAGAATAACAGAGATTTTTGAGAGAGAATTTGGCTTAGCCTTTTCAAGGGAATAGTCTACCATTTTGAATTTTTATTCTTTGGAAGCAGCTTCTGAAAGATATGTTTTTTTCATGCTAGTTTCTGTTGCTTCTTTATTGCGAACAATATCTTAGGGTTAGACTTTTTGGCTCATTAGGGAATGTTTGAGCCAAATTTCAACATGAAGGGATCGAATTAACGCATTTTTGTAGAAATAAATGTACATCATAGGTATCTTGAAAATTAGAGGCTTATTGTTGTGAACGAAAAGAAGAATAATTTACAGCACTTTTTAAATCGGTGACGTACGGTTAGCCATACTGTTCAAGGAACAAAGTGAAAGAGAGACACTATAGACAAAAATTTGAGGAATTCTCTCCCAGATAACCCTATGACGAACACGCTTCGCGACTTAAATAAATGGAAAATGATAGGAAGGCTTGCCACAAACATATTTAAGAGACAAAGAAACGAGGAGCGTCAACGTAGGCTCCTAATTAGTGCTTCGCTGTTAAGCTATACTTAAGCGACCGTGCCGCAGGAGTATAGGTCGTTTGTAGGGAGTTAGTCATTATCCTGGGACAAAACCAATGTAACCTTGACCACCCTTGAATGATATGTATTGAACAACTCTCTTTGCGTCCGCTCTGGCAGACAGTTGCGGAACCACAGTATCAAAATATCTAACAGGACAAGCCGCTGAGGTTAAGAAGTAGAAGTTCTCTGTCGAAATCTTTCGAAAACTCCATCTAGATAACATCTGCCTGCTCACATTCAGCAAAAGCTTCGAAAATATTCTCGGCCAATTCTCATAGGCTTCTATCCGTTGACCTTCCTTTGGAAAAGCTATGTTGCTTAAAGAGAAAACAGACAATAATTGGGTAAATCCTTTAATAACCGATCACGAGTTTACGCAAAACGTTTAGCTTCGCTATTTCTCTGCATTTACTAATGCCACTAGATTTCCAGGTTGCAAAAAAGTACCCTGTGCTCAGACATTCATTGGAGATGTTCATCAACGATGTTACAAGTACAGCCGCGCATAGATGAAAAATGTAAAAGGTTGAGCCATCAGAGTAAGAATAGGCTATATGCTTGAAACAGGTCAAACAAGTCGACCGGATACGGACACTTTACGTACATTGCATTCATATAGGAATAGCATTTCTCCAAGAATCCAGAAAATAAATTGATTCGCTCTAACATGCTTCAAGATTCGTAATCTTCATAACGCATTATTCAAGGAAAATATTTAGAATCCATAAACGCAAAGAATTTTGCAGGATTAATTAGAAGTAAAAGATTCAATTCCCCTTATGATAGCAAGCAGTCCAGACAAGCTAGACTTCAGTTGCTTTCTACGCGGGATGAATTTCTCTACAAGCTAAGCGATCATATAGATTTATTCCCATGAAACTATGATTTTAGTAGATATACCACGTGGTGAGTTAGTGTTGGACATATGAATACTACATCTTTTCGAGTCAACATTCGGAAATTTACAGTTAACAAATGTTTAAGGCACTGTACTGGAGACAAATATTACTGTGCGTCGTGGCAGGATTACAAGCACGGCACAATGTTTGATCCGTTAATAGTAAAAACTCGCGGGGTCGATTATAGCGATGAGCGTGATTCCACTAACTGATGTTCAACGATCAAAAGACACTTCACTGAGTTAAAGAAGAATCAGATCGTGTAGATCTTGTCGAAGCAATCATTTTATCAAAGGTAGGTTATCCAACCTTAGGAGAATTTAAGGCTTTATCTTAGGAGATTTTTTGGCCATGCCAGAAGCTGGAGCTTCAAAGCCTAGCTTAAACGATTCGGGCGTACTGGACAAAGTAAACCTTTTGGCAGACGTTGCATTGAATTGTAAATTGTATCAGGACTTTTACCTAATTTTCTTTTACCTGAAACGCCAAATAAAACCGGATTAGGTGAAGGAAAATCAAACAGATCAATGGTAACTAAAATCGATGATGATACCCTAAGGCAACAGGGAGGAACCTGTATCAAAATCGGGTCGCTAGGGAACATAGTTATTATGATCGTCTTGCTATTTTTTGTTGTCGTAGCTTTATTCTTCTTCTGGCTATTACTGTTTTTGCAACGAGATTATGTTACAGTATTCGTTACTATTGTTTTGTTGTTTCAATCATAGTTGCAGTCGTTGTTATTAATACCACTGTTATTGTCGGTATTCCTACTATTGTTGTTATTCTTTTTGTTTTTTCTTTTTATTGATATTATCCTTGCTATCCATTGTTGTAGTGTTTACTACTGCTACTGTTTCCGCAGGCGTAATTATTATTACTATTATTACTGCTGTTGTTGTTGCTGTTATTGCCTTATCTTTGTTGTTATTACAGTTGTTGTAGTTGTTGTTCAAGGTCGGTAACACACCGTTCCGTTTCCAAAGTGAGCTTTGTTTTGTCTTCGCTCAATTCCGTTGAGCGTTTTATAGCGTTGGTGATGTTACAGCGTTAGTTATTTCAGCTTTTAATTTTAGCTTTTAAGTTTAGGAGCCCTAACCACGAAATAATCATTTTTCTCTTCGCTTGATAGTGTAGAGGAAATCAATTTGGCAAATGAAATATTCATACAATATACGCATGTTTCTGTATTGACTCTAAGTTAAACCAGCGAACAACATGAAAAGCAGAAAAAGAATCTGGTTCCTCATCCTGTTGTTAGCGATTTTTTTTTCACTATTATTTAATTCTATAGTCATTCATTTTCTTTGATGTAATAAATATTTTCGTGTCGTCAATGAACATAATGTCACTTTTAACATTCCTACAGCTACACAGAAAGTAGGAAAAAAAGAAAAGGTGATTGCACATTTACATTCGTGGAAAAAAAATCGTAGAAAACTGGGGGCAAATGTCAAATACCGTTCTATAATCAAAGCAACGGGAAATTCCGCGGTTTTTTCATAAAAACGACCCACATGACCGCTACGCATGCTTATGTTGCGAAGATATCTTCAAAAATTATGCTGTTTACTTTAACACCGATAAACATGAGTATAAAAAAACAAACAAAAGCACTATGTTGACCCACGGCCCACCATTAAATCCGTATGAATAACGAAGAGGTGGTGATCGCGACTAACAAGTCTGTGTTCGCGGATTCAAATCTCAATGCAGTGAAGTTTGGTCGTAGTTATAGTAAAAGCTTAGTCGGTAAATCCATAACGCTTACCAATTGTGCATATACCCTGTGGGCTGCCCTTGCCTTACTTTTTTCCCAACGGTCACCGTAGGTACTTCCCGTATGTGATTGGTCGTATAATTACAAAACGGCTCCAAGTATTCACGCAACGATTTGCGAAAATGATCGTTTTTATGGGAAATGAATGAAAAAATAGCTTGACTCGAACCATGTTAAATAGAACTATCCCGTGAACAAAACTTTATTAAAATATCTCAACAACTTCGGCCTTTAGTTTGAAAACAAAAAAACAACCAACAAATGGCAAATTGATAGACAGACATACGAGCTTAAATCAAAAAGTGTTCTTGAATCGATCAGCATAATAAAGGGTGGATCAATCTCAACTCCTTCTCACTGTTGCATACATGGCCATAAACTTAATACACCTTACTACAACAAGAATTGTAGAATACGAAGAGGCGAGTTTTGTTAATGTATGTGACAATTAAAACCAGACTAATATATTTGAAACAAAAAGAACGAAGAAGACTTACCCACTACATTTTTGCACACATCGCTTGTCGTAATATATTTTTTATTTTAACAATTTTCAAAAGTCCTTTTCAACAATATAGTCTATATGTTATAAGGTTTCCCCAAGTAAACTAAAATTTCAAATTAATTAATTGCATTATTAACAACACGCGTAGAATGAAAGACCTGCAGATTATTAAACTTTCAGAATACAAAAATTCATCGCATATGTATTTTCATGCGTTTATAAACTCTACTATTAACTAATGTTCTCTTTTATTAGAATCAATGCTTTTTAGACTATCCAATGTTTTAGTTGACTATAGTGTATATAACAGAATCACCGCAATGCAGAAGCAATTTTACATTTCATTCTTCCATTGTTTATTATAAAAAGTTTTCCACTTCATTTCTCTTAAAAAACTTTGAATATTAATTTCTTGGTTAGTAGAGAAAAATGTTCTCGTCTTCCATTACTGCATACCTAACTTTCTCCCTTTGTTCATATTCTCTACAACATTTCTTGTGATACAGAATAAATTCAGTTCGTGAGGATGTATGCAACATTCAGAAGGACCTACGATCGACCCAATCTCTATTCACATTCAAATTTTCAGAATCTCTTTCTTAATCGATCGGTATAATAAAAGATTGGCCACCGATGGTCCGTCTTCTTTGTCGTTCAATATTCTATCCCTTCTAACCCTTTCTACAAAAGACAACCTCTTATAAAACGAAACGGTCTGATTTGCAATATTTCCTATTAGACATAAAAATAATTCAATTGACATTGTCCACTAAAAACCAGTTGTTTGAACTCCAACTCATATAAGAATTTTCATAAAAAGTGAGTTTTGATATGGAAAAAAGTCGAAGTTTTAATACAGTAAAAGTTCCTTATTCGCGGGGGATACGTGCCGCGAATACGGAAACCGCGAATACGGAATTTGGGTTGGATACCTATTAAAATCCGAAATTATTTAACTCTCCGGAGAATCATAGACGTACTGAAATCTTCACCTTTCCGTCGGGCTCCCTGTGAACAATAGCTATTTGCTTTAAAGCTCTTATTTATTAGATCTGTTCAGCTACCCGGCAAAGAGGGGAATACTATCTATAACTTGCCAACGGGTTTTTTTCTTGGGAATCTAGGATGGATGTGTTAAGAAGATTCCCTTTTCTTAGAAAAGAAGACATTTTCTTATCCTATTCTGTTCTTGTCATGAACGCCACCTCACTTACTCAAGTTCTGATGGTACTACGAAGTGTTAGAGGGCTGAAGCACAGTTGGTATGTGCTGTGTGATGTCGTTCTCCGAAGTATTATTTTCTCCAAATCTCTGTTTGATGGGCAAGTTCAGAGGAGAACAAGCCATGAAATTGTACATAATCACGTCAGTGTTAAATTGTCCAAAATAGGATTCCTCCTGAAATGACAATGCATTTCTGATCAGGGATGATTGTTTTCTTGCTTGGCTGCTGGTTACGGCCCCCATAGAGTGTGGTGGTGGCTGTGGATATGCCGAAGTTTCATGGAACCATTAAATAATGAGATTGTAGATAAGCTTCCAGGTTGACCAAGCTGGAAATAATTGGCTTAGACCGTTTTCTCATTTCGGAACCCAGGAGCAGTAAGACCTCCTTCAGTGGCAATTTTTCTACACCTTTGAAGGCTTTAGTTATCTCTTGTCAAATTAAGTTGTGGCTTACATATGCTGGATACGCACGCTAATGTCTTAAAGTCATCTGTACCGAATTCGAACCCTCCGTATATTAGTTCTCACTGTTGTAACCGCCACGAAAAGGAAGCATTTTCGTGGCAATTAAAAAATTATATTAAACAATATGGTAAAGGGTATTTACTGTTCGATCTTGCTCGACTCTTACACTTATTACAATTATATCTCTATCTTCCTATTCAATTCAACTTTAAAATAATTTTATATGCAGAATTTTGAAAAAGAAAATAATATATTTCAGAACAGCTTTAAAAAAAAAGCTTCGAAGTAAAAAATTAGAGGTTAAGGAATTTTGCTTCGAAGCGTTACCTCGTTTTATTTTTACGCAATTATTTTGATTAAAACTTTTCACTAGAAAAGGAAATTCCCAGTTACCAAAGATAGAAGAAAAAACGCAAGTACTATGAATAAGCAAAAAAAGGTAACGTTTATATGTGACATACATCAATACTACAAATATTTATGTACACATGTGCTTTAAATAAAAGCGCTATTGTCAACAATGTTGCAATGATCGCCAAGGCATGAAAAAAAAATAAATGATACTTTTTATGGAGAAAAAATGATAATGAAGCTTGTTACCAAGGTAACAAGCAGTCGCACTCGACTATCCATTAGCACAAAGCCCGGCAAATTCATGGAAACACAAAACAGATATACCTGTCAATAAAAACACGGCAGGATGTTGCCTGATAGTAAGAAATTTTTCAAACCTTGAATGAACATGTTAAGCCATTAAAAAAGAGTAAAAAAAAACATAACAAGAACAAAGATAAGAACTAAAATGATTTTATTCACCTCAAAAGAAAGGTTATAAAACCATCACCATTTTTTTATAACACGCATTTTGCTTTGGAGATTCGTTTGCAAACTGTAAGAATGAGATAGATGGCAAATTTATAGGCATTTTCATAAGTACATCAAAGAAAAGAAGAATGTATGAATCAGAAGAGACAGTAACTAACCCAAATGGGCTATGCTATACGACATAGAGCGCTACACGATATACACTATACCATATGAAACGAAAACAAACAGTGGGAATAGTGAGTATTAAAAATTTTGGCCCAAACTCCCAATAAAAATTTTTCTTTGTTTCTAGCTTCAGTCAAGTAGTGGTAAGTGTAAAAAGGAAATAAAAATTGTAAAGTGTTTTTAACTACACACACATATTTTTAGGAAAACCCGCCAATTTTTTAAGTGTTTTCAGCTCTGACACTTCGAGGAAAGCCAGTACCGGGCATTGATTCCACATTTCGTTCAATACAAATTGCTGCTTTAGGGTAAAAGCATTGTTGCTTGCAAATTTAAATATTTACTAACACCTTGTCGGTAAACAAAAGTAAAATGGTCGTCAATCAATTGATAATTCGAGCGAATTTACGCCAATGCCCAAACGAACACAAACCTTATCAATAGGATTCGAAAAACCCCAGCGACCTCCATTTTATAACCAGCATCAATTACTCCAAACTCAACGCTTATAATAGCAGTGGCTGCAATTTCTTCGGCCATTGAAAGACTGCTGCAATTATACTAGCAAACGCAGCCATCTTACAAGCGCAAGCATACCAAAGAAGTATTCCATAGCCGAAGGTAAACCAAACCGTAAACCCATCATCAGCATTCTTTACTTGATTATGGGCAGTACAACAGTAACTGACTTGTATATATGAACGAAAGATGGACTTAAGATGTGTTAGATAACAATCACAATAACTTTTTAAGACACATCGGTGTATATAAGTACAGAACGAATTTTGGCTTTAAATTTGTTAGTGCAGCCAAGCGTTTATTTTCAATTTATAAGGTTGCGAGGGAGAGAAAGGAAGGGACTGTCAAGTTGCAGGATGTGGACGTAGTTGCTGTCAGGGCAATGGTTCACTATATTTACAGCGGGAGAAGAGACGAACCGAGGAGAAATGAGTTGAGAGACAAGCAATAGTTGTTGAGAGAGGTGGCTAAACAGTTGGACTAAAAAAGAAAAAAATAGGAAAATGGAAGGACTCTCAGAAAGACGTTCGTGGAAAGCATAAACAGATGGGCGAAAAAATAATCCGAATGGCCTTTGCGTAAAAGGCGGGCTAGAAGGGGAAAGCAGAATCAAACAGGACAGCAATCAGCGGGAAAGCACATAATTCTACGTAATGATGGTCGAGCAGAAGCAAGAATAGGTGAATGACCAAAAAAAGATGACGACAGAAGAAAAAAAAGTGTGGATCAATATATGACAGAACAGGAAGAGAAACGAAAGACGGCGCGTTATGCAAAAACAAATTGGACGAAGAAAAACTGGCCGGAGAATGGTAGAAGGAACCGAGCAATGTTAAGGCGAATGGAAACGGCAAACGAGAACCCTCAACGGGCCGTAGATTTATGTTCATCACAATTTTGCCTTACTCAAGTTTGTCCAATCACGTCATTTATAAAGCCATCGATATGATTTTACAAACAAGCAAGTAAGAAAACAAGTAACGACATTGTAGTCGGGCTAGGCCGATTATCAAATAACGTACATCATACTGTCTAACATAATTCTTAATTCTTCTTAGAACACCAATATTATACTCTGTTTTTATATGAACTTAATATTAGCGAAGTGCATGTTAAAACTTAGACTTCTTTGCAAATAAAGGCTTGTTTTCCGTAAGAATGATTACACCTGAAAGGTTAAAAAATTGGGGTATGGGTTCGAAATTCAGCACAGATAATTTTTATATCAATTAAACAACTGACAATTTTGCCCTAAAATGAACAATTTTCTTGAAAATCATTATATAGGGTAGGACGGGAAAATAGGCGTGGGTGATTTAAATATTGGTTAGACTTCGCTGCCCTATAAAGTATCTATTTTCATGAAAATCCTTGTATAGGGTTGCAGTCAAAACATAGGCCGGGACGGTCTAAATTTGATATAGTTAATTTTTCGTATCCTTAATTATTATTATGATCTGATTTTAATCATGAAGCATCGAAAATCAGGCCTCAGCCGGCCCAAAGTTTCCACACTAATTTAGAATACCGAACCACTATTACTTCGCCACTTTTGTCAAGAAATTTTGAAAATTGCAATTTTTGCAGACAAGAAGAAAATAGACAGTGTCGTGAATACAGTGTGATAATTTTCCACCAACGTGATTGGAACTGATAGTTCTTTTGATATTTTTATTTTCGCGAAAAGCAAAGGTGTTCACAATTTTTTTGCATAGGCAAGTGGACGTGGTAGACGCGACGTTTGCAAAATTTGAGTCCCATTACCGCAGATAGACAAACGGGCAAATGGACACAGTTAAGTGTTTTTAAATTTTGCCAAAAATTTTAGAAATTTTGCGGGGTTTATGAGACATTAAAGAAAAATTAAGTGTTGATATCCGACAATATTCGATAGCCGCGATCAAATTTCTCATGTTTATACAGATACTACACCATCGCTCAAAGTATATACGTTTAAATCTTTGTAGATTGATCTACTGTCGTTTAATCAAAAAAACATTTTTTATTCCTTTTAAAAAACAGAGTTGATCTCAGTCTACATAGTATTGTACTCGTGTCCTTCGAATGATTTAGCTCATTTTCAATACGAGCATACAGGAGCTTCCAATGTTTCTGCCTAATTTGAAGTGGATATTTATGTCTTTGTAACCATAAGAATGCCAACAACGTACACCGCATAGATAGCCAGATGGACAGACAAGCTTAATCGATTTAAAATTTCATGCTCAGTGTCAAAAATATTTATAGTTTATAAAGTCTCTGCAGCATCCTTCTTTGTGCGGCAAACGTTTCGAGAAAACGACTATACCTTTCATCCTTCGGCAGTGGGTACAATAAAAAATAAATGTATCGCCATGATGGGTTACCGCATAAAAAGAACTATGATAACAGTTGTAATAATAACAGTAAAAATGCTTAAATAATTCAAAAGCTCACATACATACATTGTACACATTTATGCACTTCTGTACATATTGTTATTGTGCACCCTCTATGAAGAATGAAAAAGGGAATATGTATAGCTTATTCAACGTCGCAAGGTGACATATAAAACTTTAATCATTCTGTTTGTATCCGAAAAATACACATATGCAAGTGAAATGCATATAGTCAACCCGTTTCATCTGCTTATCCGCCTTTTGGTATCTCTAATGTTCAAACTGTTAAAATCGCAAGTGTGCATATAAACAAACTACACTAGTTTCCTTTATTTACCTTCACTGATGGCCCCTCAAAATTCGTCACAACGTGAATAGATTAATATTGTATGCTTGTTTTTTATATAAAATTCATACATACACTGACGGACACACGGATGCTGTTATAACAACCAATACAAACATTTCATAACAGAGCTGTTACGTATAGAATGGAACAGAGTGTGTAAGTGCATGTTTACTTATTTTAATACGTGTTCTTTTATATCTGTTCAATGTTTGCGCTATACATCTACATATACATATATACATGTGTGATTTGTTATCATAGTCACGTAAGGGAAAGCAATCAGCACCAAAAATTCGAGCGATCATTTTCATACATTTTTGATAGCCATTACAGCTGTACATATGTATGTGCCTGAGTTTTTTATACAAACTGTGTGTAATTAGGTATACTTCGAGCTTTTAGTAATGCATTTAGGGAATTTTTATAAACACAATTGTTCATCATATCTGTATTGAAAGCCTATAACCTTTGATTTCTTCGTGGTAGATATTTAACTAATATTCAGCGTGACACAGCGTGATGTTTATGTTACTTTATCGAATATGCAATAATGACGGAAAAGGAGCGACTTAAACGAATAAATGCTGGACTATGAGGACATTGAATCAGTGTAATACACAATATCAAGAGAAGACTGCATTTCCATTAGCTGAAGGTTAAATACACAATACTCAATTCTCTCCCTTTTTTTGCGTTGCGGATTGTTCAGCAACCACTTCGAAACTTCTGCTTACTCACTGCCTATCTCTCCATCTCTCTCTCTCTCTTCTTTCTTCTCAGCTCGTCTTCGTGTCCGTCTTTCCATCGTTCTCTCACCGCGCTGTCACTCTTCTCTTACTACTACGACGGTCTGCTCTTTCTTCCACCACATTTCACTCTCCCGCTTTCCTGTCCTAAATTTTTTTCACATTACTGTGAAATTAAATGCCAATTATCACCAGACTTCTCTGAACAAAATTTGTCAAATGTACTTCAATAGAAATTCGCAAAAAGAAATTTGGCCGATTACCTTTCTTCTTAAGTCAGATTATATGGCATTCAAATGTTTGGATTCGTTTTGGAACCACGTTTGCTCGCGTGCAAGCGTTTAAAGACTGGGAGATATCATGAATACTTGCGTGTTTCTCTTAAGTTTCGCCAGAATGGCATCCTTTTTTTTGACCCTAGCTGTTACGGCAGTAACTTCTAAAACAAACACAAGCTCACTGTTCAGCATTGTCGATAAACACACTAACCGCTTTAGCTATAAGTTCGCCCAACTTGATGGCACCAAATGTACACATATCGTAACGTCAACCACGCAATAACATTTGGGACGCTAATGCTATTTCGTAACGTTTAAGCCATTAAGAGGTGATTCTAGATAATATTTCAGTGGCACTATCAGCTCACGCGAATTTATTATATAATACTATTCTCCTACGGATACTTCACGTTAAGTGCACGGCGCCAATGCTTTCATCATAAAACGATTTCTACTTTTTTTTAAACAATTCAACTTTATTCATTTCGTAAAGCTGATTTAACTAAAGTTTTGGTGTTTACTCCTTAAATAACCGCAAATAACAAACGCTTTGACATACATGGCCGACATAAAAGCCGCAGGGACCATCTATTTTCTTATGCTGATGTGAAAAGCAATATAAAATTCTTTCAAAGCAGTGAAAAAAAGTCATTTGAAAACAAAAGCAAAGCAATTGTCATGAACGGAATGAGAGTCAAGCAAGTCATAAAGACTTCATAGCGTTAAGCGAAAAGCTTTTAATGCAAGAAATGAAAATGACGATGATGCGTTTGACTATAAAAAAAATTGAGTACTGATGCAGGCATGTAAATGTATGTGTCTTTTCCCTCTTTCATTAAAAAAGTCAAAGAAATTTGAAAATCATCAGCGCACATCGATCTCCAAAGTAAAGTCACACTTATTCATTCACTTGCCTCATGGAGACTTAAATTACTTTCAACGCGAACTTAATGATGTCGACACGTATCCCATTACATCTGCCAGATTAGATAAATACGATGAATTTTTCTCAATTTTTCGCAACATACAAACTCTTCTGTAAATTCTAATGTTTAGGAGCCTAAAGTTTTTTTTTAAATGTGTATTAAGTTCTGTGAAAAGAAGGAAAAAATTATATCATCACCGTTATCCTAAAAACGAGTAAAGAAAAGGAAAACACTAAATTTCCATACTCTATAATATTTTTTCTATTCATACCATACACTACCTGTGGTATAGCGTATATTAAGTTTGCGCGAACGTTGCGTTTACCAAGCAGAAGGGCTAAAATAAACCCGGATCTAAGCTTGCCTGCCCATCTGTCTCTCTGATGTCCGTCCATGTGCTATTGTGTTCCGCCTAAAAGTCTTCGTATGTATTTGGTACACTATCGCGTTATAGCCCAACGATGAACTCTATTGAAAAAGTTTCCGATCGGACCACTATTTCGGCCACCTCCCATATAACGCCATATTTTGAAAAAGACTTTAGATGAATAGTAGTAGGACAGTGAAGGGTATTTAGAGGCGGACAGATCGTTAAGAGTAAAAATATATTATTTTTAAAATTTCACAACAAAAATCGCTTAGTAACAGTATTTCCCCATTCTGAATTAGTTTGTAAACTTTGATGATATGATGATGATAAAAAGGCCTAATTTTCAATATTTTCCGATGAAAATTCGCTCATAATGATAAGAATGATATAAAACTTAATCGTATTGCTGGCCTTGCCTTATTACAGCATTCTTACTCATTTGGTAAATTAAAAATGGAAATTTATGCCATTTATTTGCAGTAGTTTATGGGCAAAAGGAAATTAATAAACCCAAAAGGTACCTATTTTCAAGATCAGCTTATGTGCAACGACTTTCAATGACTGTGCATTTACCATAGCAGCTAACAGAGAGACGGACAGGTGGACTGGCAAACATTTCTATAGCGATTCAGATTTAATACTGACCAACAACAGGGGGGGTATTTGAAGCATCTTTCTGGGCATTGAAAACACTTTGACAAAGAATCATGTTTTAATATTTTATAATATTGAGTAGGCGCGGTCAATTTTTTTGATATTTTCACATGTAGGCGTAGAATGTGAATACATATTTTGACGCTGATCAAGAATGTATATATGTACTCTATGGGATCTCTGGGCGCTGAAAACGTTTAGACAAAAGCAACGTACTCTTCATCCTTCGGTGATTGATATCAATACTATCTTTGTCTTTATCTCTTTAACCCGCAGTTAAGAAAGCAATCCCTTGCTAAGATAAGCCTTTACTGGTGAAGTGTAGCCAAAATTCGTATAATAATACATTTATTTGATTTTCCTTTGTGCAGTACATTTCTATAAAGAACGTTTTGTTTTGGGAAAAACCTTTTCGCTTCACGTCAATTTAGTTTTCATTTGATCATGACACCAAATTGCTTCGCTTGATTGCTTTTCTAACTTGATTTGCTTCTCTAGCTTAGCTAGTAATTAAACGAGATCTAAATAAGTTATAATTGATAGCGTTTGCTTTGTTTGTCACGGATGATCTTACTTTCTTTTGTTCGAACACTTTGAATTTTAAAACCTGATAAGGAATTAATTTATTATTCTAAACTAAAGTATAAAAAACTTGACAATTAATTGAGGGACTTTTTTCAATGCTATATAATGTTATACTTTACGGGATTTTTGACACATAAATATGTCTGTTATTTTTCTTTGAAAGATTATTTGTCAAATAAAAAAAAAAATTCCATAAAGGGGTAATAACACGTAGAAAACGTAAGAACGTTCTGTCAAACCGTTCGCAACGACCAGAAGGAAGCATTAGAGACTGCACAAAGTAGATATATTCATGATCAGCATCAAATTTTAAATCGATTTAAGCGTGTCCGTCTGTCCGCCTTTGTAATCTCTCTTATATATCCTCCTGGGCGCAAAAATCAAGCTGTCGACTTCAAACTTGGCAGAAACATTCCAATTTCTTGCAGATTAATAGAATAATATTAGAAATGGGTCAAATCGGGCAAAGGACACGTCCACAGCACCGCGTAAACTGAGACCACCTCTATTTTACAAAGGGATTAAAAATTGATTTTGTCCTCATTACTCATAAACTGTATTAAAAAAATATACAAAGATTTGAACCATATTCTATTGGCGGTGCTGTGGCATTTGGGTACAAAAATGAAAAAATTGACCACGCCTACTCAATATTATAATATATAAAAATTTAATTGGTTTTTCAATGTCTTTCTAAGGCCCGGAAACAACTTCAAAAACCTCATAAAGTATACAAATTCTTGACCACTTTCAAATTTGAAATACACCTAAACATGCTCGCCTGTTCGCTTGTCCATCTGTCTCCCGCTAGCGAAAATGAAGATATTGCCTACAAATTTGTAAAAATATTTGTAATTGACGTAAACTTTTCAAAGGACACGCCTACAACCTCCATATGCATATATGACAAAAACTTCTATTTTGAAAATAGAAGAAATCAGATGCTCCCATTTTATATTATAGAGCATGAAAATTTTGTTCTTTTATTTCTTTTCTCTTTTCTATATAAAAACTGTGATGGGTACAAAAGATTCAATCCTGACCGAATTTAATTTTCTTACTTGTTATATTTCCTCTCTTCCTCCCTACGAAAATAGGTTGCTTCTGCTGTCCTTACCCTCTCTTGAGAAACGTAGGCTTGTTCTTGGCGTTTCCTTTGTAATCAAAGTAATAAATGGTGCTATTGACGCGCCTTCATTACTTGGTGAAATAAGCTTTAATGTTCCTAACCACTTCTCTAGGCACTTTATCTTGGTTAAGCTTAGTCAGTGTAAACATAATTATGAGTTGTTTAATCCGCTCCGTGTCGTTTGAAAGAACCTAAATGACCTCTATCACTTATTCTCATTATCGGACTCTTTAAAGTCCATTAAAGCAACATTACTTAATACGCGTGATTTACCTATGTCGTACTTAAAAATTCGTTACGATTCGAAAATGAATTATTGTTAATTATTATCGGTTGCCAGACTTGTGCATGTTTGCGATGGCTTAAGGGTTCATTTGCAATTTGATCCTGTAGCGGTTGTAAGTGTGGCTCTATCCTGATTGTGTGCATGCTTTTTTTCTTTTTCTTTTTTTTTTCCTTCTTATTTGTTTTATTGTACTTATACTAAGTTTTATAATTAATTAATATAAGTTTTGCATTAAAAGCCAATTGAACTCGACTGTTATTTGTTTAGTTGAGTTTCATGTATAAGTCGAATTAAAATAAATAAATAAATATCCAGGATCGTTTTGTGAAAATATGGCTTTACATACGCAGCGACTTAATACCTTCATTAGAGACACCTACGAAATCAACTATTTATCATACGAATATAACAGCTCAATGAAAAATGTTCAAAATCGGCCAAAAATTCAGCTTATTAAATAAGGGAAAAAATTTATTTGAAATAACAAATAAAAAACTTTGAATTGTATTGAAAAAAAACTACGAATCGTTGCCTTGATCTATTATTTCGCAAATTTTGTACTCATAAACGAATGTCAGGTATACACTACTCTTTCTATCTATAAAATGGAGTGGTTTTCTTGAACATTCGTTTCAAAAATGAAGACTTCAGGCGCGGTGATAGATCTATTTTTTCTCTGGATATTTGACATATCTGTGCATAAGTATAACACAAACCACATTATGCCGATGCTGGAGAGCTGGAGTTTTGGGCATAAGTTCGTGGCCCTTGAGTATCTAAGCCTTTCGCTATATGCTGCTGAGAGTCTCCAGATATGTTTGGAAGCTCCCGCCCACACATACCAGTTATGTACTAATTTTAGCCAGATATCGGCTGCAATGAAATATTTTTTGCAACGCTTTAAAAATATTTAATTATTATTGAATTAAAAGCATTTCTAACATAACCAAAGCTTAGGTTTCGTTTAAAATAAGCAAATAACAAATCTTATTTAAAATACATCTGGCGACGCTCACGCCAATACATCGCTGTAAGCGAGTACTTTAGCCGGATAAAAAATGGAATTTTTCTCTCTTATACCACTTGAAACCACTTTTCAAGCAACTTTTCGAAAAAAAAACGCTGCGATCAAAAACTCATAAACAAAGAAAAAATCTTATATTTTATTCTCCCTGAAAAGTACACAATGCAGGCTCTCTGTCTCGGTCTCTGCGGTGAGTCAGTTCACATACGCCTTTTTCTGTATCATCCAATTACCTGTTTCTTCTCCTGTCGCCCTACTATTTTCTTTTATTAAAGTTATATACGCGCAGCTAATTAAGTCGTTTTGTTGTACTAAAATCGAATACCGCATAAATTGCAATTTCTCACAGCAGTAACGTCATGGGTATTTTTACTCGTAAAGATGATAAAATTTATTCAAAGAAAACCTACTACTGTGTGTGGGATTTCTATTTTCATCATATTATTTTAAAGAAGAAGAGTTCGCATGGAAATCTCGTCGCTTTAATGAATTCATTAAAAGATTCTTATTGAAAATGTCTTTCATAATAAATCGATGTGTCACAAAATTAATCGAGATGACCAAAAAAAATCGTTTTCTTAGGAAACTATTTTGTACTATGCACATTCTAAAAACGAAAGATTGTTTTCTAAATGGTTGTATAATTTATTTGCAGTCATGACACGCTTAACACACCATTGTATTGGCACTATCCAGAAAGCGTTTGAGTCTATTAACAGTGCTGCAGTACAAGTGACAGGCCAAAGACTTCTTAGCTTATTCTTAACTATAACTCTTTACTTTATCAGATTACATCCAAGTACTTCGACTGGTATGGTACATCAGCAAAAGATATTTCGGAAACACATAACAAGTTAAGCGAAAGTGAGAATGCACTGTGAATTCAATTCACAACGGTCTTTTGTCAACTAGAACTAACCTCAACTAAAAGTAATATACTCTGACAAGACCGACCATTAGATGCTCTCTCCTTACCATTTATTTTCGTGTTAACACAACAGATTATAAATTATTTGTGTTTCAAATATATATGTGTTTCAAATCCCCTACGATTAAATTACTAAGCAGCAATTTTCATTATAAAATATTAAAAACGATGATGTCCACAAAACAGATCTACTTGATCGAAATTTGTTACAGTTAAGTTTTATGTCAAATTACTTTTACGACCCACTTTCCATCATAAACTATCAAAAAAAAATTTACAATGTCAACATACTATTAGTCAGCCACAATTACACTGACATTGCAGTATAAAGCGTTATAAGTAGTCAAATTCGAAGCAATTTCAATAGAATTTGTCCTTAAACCAAAGCATACCTTTGTGTTAGATTTCATCAAAATAATTCAAAAATTTTCAGGCTGTAGGGCGAACATACTGTAAGAAAACAAGAACGACAGACTGACGGACAGACAAACTTAAATCGATTCAACAAGTTACTCCATAATTTAAATAATCTATTAATGTTACATTAAATTTTCATATGACTGTAGCTACCGATTTGAATGAAGAAAATACAGGAATGAAGGATTTAAATAAATATTTATAATCAAAAATTTCTCACTTTTTTTGTCTTTTAATTGCTCTTTTGTGAGGTGACCAAATTCTCATTTAGAAAACTTTTAGTACTAGATAAGACGAATGATTTTTTCCATAGTTCATATTTATGTTTCATTGACAACAGAATGCAATCGTTTATATACAGTCAAAAACGAAAGTAGACATGCACACATGAAATTTAAAATTTTTACATAATTAAAAAATTTTTGTTAAAAACATGTATGTATCGGTCATGAGTGAGTTCGATACCAGAAATTTGCAATAAAAACTAAAGTGAAATTTGGATGAATGTAACTTTCGGTGAACAGCAAATATATTTCACGACTATCACTAACTGGCGCGTTAATTCAATTGTAGGTCCTCTTCCGATTAACGACAGACAGGCAGAATTTCAGAAAAGAGCCGGCAAAATCAACCGTATTGTTAAGAAAATGAAAGAAGACATCAATTCAAGAAGAACAATAATGTCAATCAAGAGAAATGAAAATTTAATACCAATGAACACAATGCATCTGGAGGTAATCACGTAACTGAAAGTTAGTTTTCGTGTTCGCATTCAGCCGTTTAGGAAAAATAGCTGCTTAATTAAAAGCTTTACTTTTATTTAAGCGGCTTTTATTTCAAGCCATAGATTTCTGAAAAATTGAAAAATTTTCGGATATATGTTAACTTTTGTCTTTCACTGTATCTATACAAAATCATGTATATAAAGGGTGTTTCGAAAGGAGTTGACATAAAAAAAAAAGTTTATGAAATATTGTTTTATTTTTTTTTTTGATAACTGATAAACTTTTGCTCTGCTAGATAACTAATACCTTGCAGGTTATGAGCGATATAATTTGTGTGACAAATGATCGCGTTAGCGTTGGCTTGCATTAATATCATCACTGGTTTTCATAGAATTTACCAAAGCAAGAACTGACAAATAAAGAATGTCACCATGGTTGAGGTGAATTTCTTCTTCATTTTCGTTAATTAAAGAAAGCATAATCAGCGTTGTCAAACCTTAATCAAACAATCTTAAAGACCAAGATGTAATGATCCTCAAAAATTTGTTATTTCGTTGACAGGGTGACATTTGATATCCTTTTATTCTATATCTTAAATGTAGTTGTTGAGTTGTGAAAAGTTGGAAAATTATTCGCGATTAGTTAATTTTGTGACACCCTGTACAAGTATGTAAGAAATCACATTAGGTAGAAATATGCTAGCACGAGATACATAGATAAACCTGAAAGGTCACTTGCTGTAATCGTAGTACGAAGAAGTATGAATAGTAATAGCAGTAATGGCAAAAAATGGCAGTACGAAGTTCTTTAGAACAATTCGAATCATGTATGTCAACGGCTACCTTCAGATTAAATTCGCGAAACGAGATATATCTTTGAAGTTCAACAAATCTGTTGCACAAATTTCTCTATTATTTTAAGGACGGAAATTTCATTTTTAATTTCTTTCCTC
This sequence comes from Glossina fuscipes, assembly GCF_014805625.2. Lineage (NCBI taxonomy): Eukaryota > Metazoa > Arthropoda > Insecta > Diptera > Glossinidae > Glossina > Glossina fuscipes. The sequence continues at coordinate 1,092,719 of NW_023998498.1, forward strand.
TCCCTACCTCTCCCTCATTGAAATAAATCATATGTTCGATTAGACGATATTCTATATATAAAAAAGTAAACTACAAAAAGTTAATGAATTTATTGGTTTTTGTTATATAAAATATATAGGTTTACAATTGTTCCGCAGTTATCGCTTAAGTACTTAAGTAATTTGAGCCGTTAATATAGGCCGCTTTATTGTCACTTATATATTGAAAGTCATATTCAAGAACGTTTCATATGATTTCATTTTAATAAAATTTATACTTATGTCCACTAAGTATAGGCGTAGGTATACTAATTTCGTCATAAAGTTTATACTATTCAGAGCCATATGATAGGTTATATAAAGTGCACTTATGTTTGCTCTATACTACAGGTTCATTCTCAGATCATTCGCTTGTTCTTTCAAGTGAACGTTTTTGTATTTCTCAGTTTATCCACGTTTTTGTTCGTCATCGGTTATACGGTCGTACGTTTCTTTCTCTCCCATAATTCCCATTCATCTAAGTTCACGTTCGCCCGTTCACCTATTCGTACGGCAAATCCTGCGTTTATTTGCCTATGCAATGACTGAATGAATGTTCTTATCGCGCAATCGTTCCATTGGTTATCAATTTCTAAGACCATTCGCTTGTTTCTCTTTTCTGTCCGTTTGCTTGTCCGCCTTTACGTATCTCTGCCCTCTATATCTTTCCGTTTCCTCCTCCCTTTCGTTGCCTTCCAACTTGCCTATCTTCCTACACGTCGGACTATTCATGTATCTTTCGCCAAGCCTTCTCAATTTCTTGCATTAGCAAGCTTGAAAGAAAAGAAATTGATAACAACGAAAAAACTGTGAAAATCCTCCAAATTTTCGGCATATTTCTTTTTTTAAATTACTTGGAATCCTTAACAGAAATATTACTCAGGAATTTTGTACAAATTATCATAAATTTTTTGAAAAGTTTGGCATAAAAGCGATGACGATCGGTCAGCAGGCACGCCTGAAATTGATAGTGAAATTTTCTCACTTTTATATTGTATTGTACTTTTGGTTAAGGTGGTGGTGGGCTTTCAAGTTTCGCTCTCAAGACAAGTAAAGCTTTTTTTCTTTTTGTTCATTAGTTTTAAGTTTTTTACAGCACCATGCAAGTGCAGAACACACCCTTAGAGAACTAGCTGTGTGCAGTCTTAACATCAACACGAGTTGGGTAACAAATAACATACTTGTTTAGTTACTTTAGTTACTTTAGTAACTTACTTAATTCTCGTTGCGCTTAGTATGTCAGCTACGTTTATGACGTCTGGTGTTTGCACAAATGTTCGCGTGCGGCAGATTTTAACATATAAATATTGAACATAAGGTGGCATACTTAAATAAATACGCTATTGCTTGTACATCTATATACGCCTAACAGTTCATAAGTGACAACCGAATATATATCTTTTTTTTAAATTTTTTTGTTTCGCTGTTGATACAAACAAAAATAGATAACAGTTTTAACTTCACTCAGTGTTATTTGTTATAAAAAAAAATTTTTTTTCTGTGATATAACGGTAAAAATAATTTAAGAAAAGAAAAGTAGTAATAAATAAAACGTTTAGGTGTAAAGACGTGTATTATTAATTAATTAAAATAATGAGCGAACATAATCATGCAACATCATCGTCCAGCTCGGAATTACTTACGGCCAAATGCCTGGCTATGGTCAGTATGCTAATAGCAACTCTACTATTCGGCTCAATACCGTATATGCTGAATCGTTACTACAAATGGACCGACAGGACGGCAAATGCGCGCTCAGCAAAGACAGTTCAATGCCTTTTATATTTCGGTGGCGGCGTTTTACTGGCAACGACCTTCGTGCACTTACTGCCCGAAGTACAAGAAGTCGTAAGCCATTTACAACAATGCGGTGAAATTGCTCAAGTACCTTTCGCCATACCAGAGATGCTAATGTGTGCAGGGTTTTTCTTCATGTATCTTATCGAGGAAGCCATCTACCGGTATTTGCATCGATCTAAAAGCAACAAACTGAAAGATAACGGAGCCGAAGCGGCTTTTGAACGTGGGCACAGCATAAGGAATAGTGCTTTAGTTAAGGATAGAAATGAAAATAATCAAAGTTTAAATAAAAATGAAAGAATTAACAGTGTTAGCAGTAATGGCGGCCAAAATGATTTCGTTACTGTTAGAGTGGCTCAAGAAACAATGAAAAGCGAAAATAATTTATTTAATGTCGCGCACAATGTGAACGAAAGTAACGGCAAAGTTTCAAGTGATGGTCACCATCATCATAACGATTACGAACGGTCGGTTGAGAACACGCTACAACCTGGTAAACATTGTTCAGATCATTGTACGCCCGGCCATAGTCATTTGCCGTTAAATCATAATGGAAAAAATGAAGATGTAATCACTTCATCTTTTCGTGGATTATTCATAGTTTTAGCCTTATCGCTGCACGAAGTGTTTGAGGGTTTGGCCATTGGTTTGGAAGATTCGACCAATTCGGTCTGGTTCTTATTTGCGGCCGTTTCAGCTCATAAATTGGTTTTAGCCTTTTGCGTAAGTGTAGAGCTAATCGTCGCTCGTACCAAATCAATGTTAGCGATAATCTACACCTTAACATTTGCGACCGTTAGCCCTCTCGGGATTTTAATCGGAATTTTTATTAGTCATAATGGTAATGCAAGTGAGGAAAGCATTTTGTCAGCGATTTTACAAGGTTTAGCCTGCGGCACCCTATTGTATGTAATATTTTTTGAAATATTATCAAAACACCATAGTGGTTTGGCCACCTTAGCAGCATTGTTAACCGGTTTTATATTAATGTTTGGCCTGCAACTATTGGGTGAGTTCAGTAAATACATATGAGATAAATACAGAGTTAATAGTTCCCCTCAATTTAACAAAGAGTCACAAAACAATTAGTATTCTAAGCCATTGGGCTAAATAAAACGTAACATTAATTTATTATATTCATCATAAAGTCGGTATACATTGTATTATTATTATTATCAAGATAAAAGCTATCATATACCGAATGTATATTCACATACATCGTAAACACATATCTACAAATTCTCGGTATTATGGCCAACTAACTATCTCTGTTTATAAGTTTCAAGTGCAAGTCAGTTTTCTTCTTTTTTTTATAGATGGGGACGACAGCCACCACGACCACGACCATCATAGCTGTTCCTCAATCGATATTAATGCTTCAACTGCCATTGAACAAACAAAAATATTCACGACAACAACAACAACAGCAGCTTTATATCTAAACTCTTCTAATACATAAATAAGTAGCTAAATAAACTTGAAGAAGTATAAAACACTTATCTTCTATTGAACTATGTAAACTTAAACATATAAATAAAATTTTTATTATCTTTTGACGACGACAGTCCAAGCCAATTTAGCGATAATACCTGCGCAACCCCTAAGTGAAATGTTTCTTAAAACTAAAGAGAAAAAAAAATTTTTTTTTGTTTAACTTTAAACTAATAATAAAATCTGTGAAATAAAAATAACGAAAATATCAAAGGATTCAATTAAGTAAAACATAAAAGGTCATTATCTGAAGTTGACAATCTCAACCGCTGACTTTAGTACAAGTATTAAGTCGTTCACTTAACCACATTACTTAGTTTTCTCCAAAACTCTTTCCCTAATCTCTTTGATGGCTCTAAAATTAAACTTTTCAAAAACCGGACAAAAATGTTTCAAGAAAAAGAAAAAGACTGATGCACGTGCCGCTTAAAAAGGAAACGCCGCTGTTACGAAAAAGAATCCATTGTTTGCGTATGTTTTGGAAATTGTTTTATTGATTGGATGCAAAAATGATATTAGTGGGATCATTTGTTATGGCCTATAAGAGTATCGTCGGCTTGCAGTTTTGTAAGTGATGGTCGATGATAAAAAGCTGTAACAAAGAGTAAACGCCGAGCTACCGAGATAAAACGAAACATATAACTTATCGAACATAGCCTATACAATGTCCATTACAATTTAAATGTTAACAGTGTGGAAAAAGAACTGCCTAAACGCGCTACAATTGGAGGAAATGCAAGAAAGCGAGAAGACTTAAATATAATAAAATAAAGGGTTACCAACATTGCTTTGCAAAAATATACGGTGAGATTAAATTTTGCTTAAAAAATCAGAAACCAAAATCTATTTTTACGTGCACCACAACAAGAGAATGGTCACTTTGTAAAAACGGTTTCAACGGTTTCCATCCGCTTTTGTGTTGGTGTATGATGAACCTGCGGTAACCCGAAAAGCAGAAGCCATCTTTACACCACCGTAACGAATGGAAATATGTTCGCTCTGTCAAAATGTTTTCAATGGTCACAAATAATCCTCAGAGATTTTAGAAAGTGGATATAATCTTAACCATTGTTAAATTCTAAATCGATCTAGGTACGTTTGTTTCCAACGATCTCATCCGTGTGTCAGTCCACGGTAAATATACCCGCGAACGCAAAAACTGCGGAAACTATTTATGGGATGTAGATGGCAATGTTATGCTGGACACGTTTATGCAAATAGGTTCGATGTTATTAGATTATAATCATTCCAGTCTCTTACGAGTTTTTAATAACTCTAAGAATGTGAAAACTCTAGTCAATCGTCCAGCATTGAGTTACTTTCTGAGTAAGGATTGAGCAATGAAACTAGAAAATATTCTTAAAGACGTAGCTTCCAAGGGATTAGATAATGTAAGTACTATGATGTGCGGTTCGTTTGTGAACGAGGATGCTTATAAAAATATATTTATCACTTATATGCGAAAGAAGCGAGGCGAAGATCCTTGTTTCACTAACGAAGATACTCAATCGCCTATGAGAAATTGCCCACCCAGGCGTCTAATCCAAGTTTGCTTTCATTCCAAGATGCATTTCATGGGCGCACATTGGGAGTAAAACAAAAAAGATTTCATTTTTATTAGATAAGAAAATGACAAGTCATTGTTAAACAAAGTATTGTCATAAGAAAAACGAAAGTTGTCAAAAATATAATACAATTAATAATAAGCAGGAAGAATTGAAAAGAAAAACATTTTAAACATTTCACTTAATTTACGTGTGGTATACGTTGCAGCAAAGTAGAAGAGAAAATGGGGCGGCAGGAAGATCGACTCCATGTAGGCACTTTATGAGCGAACGGGTAGCTGGTATAAAGTGGGGGAGAGATGTGCTGAAGAGGCGAATTGAACATAATTATACCTCACATCACTTTTGAAGGATTCGGAATAGATCCATCTTTTAATACATCTCTCGATTTAAATTTGTCAGTCCATCCATGTTTGTGTTTTTTTGTTCAACCTGCAGACCGCAGATGAGGTTCGAAATATTTTGAGGAAATTTGTTGCCCTGCAGTTATTTATAACTGTAGCAAGGTGTAAAGTATTTACTGGTGGGCCATGACTCATTATACTAGTTCTCCTTGCCTCTCTTTAATTTATAACGAGCTTATTGATATTATCACACAAAGATATTGTCACTAAATGACATATACACACAGATATATTACAACTTCTGGAATTTTGGAGTTTTTTTATTGAACGGTAAGTGACGTGTACTTGTCAAACGCGGATAACTGTGTAATGATCACGATAGAGACGTTAACATTGCTGTTATCCAAATTTCTTTTAAACAATTGGTCGATGTACGGTTAATTTGCCTAAGCCTACAGAAGATAGATTACCGTTCTGCTTCGAACAATGATTTCAAATTGGCATAACCAAGATAATGCCTTTTCAAATATTTGACCAAAATTGACCAAATTTTTCATACCAATTTAAAATATGTGTTTGTTTATGTATATATATATGTGTGTGTTTTACAAATGCATAACTCCCATTTAATCTACTACTTTCATTAATTTCCTCTCTCTCTCTCTGTGTCTGCCACTTGACGCTATTTCAAGAATATGCCCATCGAGATTTTCACATCGATAAACAAGTTAACTGCCTATGTCCATTATTCCCAGATTTCTTCATTAAATTTTATTGTTACGAATGAATATTTATCTACTAACTTATTTTACACAAAGTTTTTGTCGTTTTATGAAGTCATTTCGTCAAAACCTAATTTCATCTTATCCACCTACCGTGTTTGGCGAGTATACTCACCATCGCTACTAAGGTCGACAAAGTCAGTTAGCTAAGAGTGTATGTATTTAATGGGTCTAATAAAGCCTTGTTAGCCTTGCTTGGCAGACTTTCAGTCGACCGAAAGTTGCTATTAACTCCAATTAGTTCTATAGCCAACGTTAAATCATTTTCTTTGTAAACTAAAGAATTTCGTGATTTTTTTTTTAATTTTAAAAAATTTAAACCATAAACCTTTTTAATATACGCAGAGACAAAAGTTTTAAAATAATTTATAACACTCAATGAAACGTTAGGATAGCCTTGGGTAAGGCCTTCGTTGGCCGTTTTAATCTCTTTGCGATCTAAAGTGGATGCCATTAGTTGTTCTTGGAGACCCTCCAGCGTTATACCATAGATAACATCCATTGGGTCCATAACATTGCCCAATGATTTGGACATCTTTCGACCGTGCGCGTCGCGTACCATAAAAGGCAACTGCCCCAGGAACTTTTGACTGAAAAAGACCTTTCGAGCCACCCAAAAGACGAGAATATCGTCCCCAGTCTCCAAAAAAGTAGTAGGGAAGAAAGTCTTTAAGTCGTCGGTTTGATCAGGCCATCCAAATACGGAAAATGGAAACAGACTGAACCAAGTATCTAAGACGTCTTCATCTTGTTGCAAAACAATTTTGTAGACTTCAACTTGAAATTTTTCCGAAGCCTTTTGTAAAACTTCAGCCTTGGAGTGAACAACCACCCAATAATCACTATTATCCCGCTAAAGACGGAAGACATACATAAATTTTCATTATTGGATTCATAGCATGCTATACATACAGTGCCACCCATTATTGTGTCATCGTTAAAAGTTACATAATATGCAGGAATGCGATGACCCCACCACAGTTGCCGCGACACGCACCAATCTCGTATACCATCCATCCAATAGTACCAAATTTTCGTACGATGTTCTGGAATAATTTTCAGTTCACCTGAACGAACTGCCTTGGTTCCACCACATCTTTAGAGCGACTGCAGAACGGCACAACGATAGGATTATTATCATATCCACGATACAATTCCAATTCCTGTAGAGCCAATAGTATCTTTTTGCAACATTCAAAACGTCTCATCAATCTGAATTTCCCGCAGTCACCAACAATACGACCTTCATCCGTAAATATGTTAATAGAGGGAAGATTGTGCCGTTCACCAACTTCATAATCATTGAGATCGTGAGCAGGAGTGATTTTCACCGCGCCAGTACCAAAATTCATATCTACAAAATCATCGGCAATTATAGGTAAGCGACGATCGCAGAAAAGATGCTTAACATATTTGCCAAGCAAGTGTTTGTAGCGCTCGTCATTTGGATGAACAGCTACCGCAGTATCTCCAAGCATAGTCTCTATGCGGGTCGTAGCCACTCCTCATCTGAATCCTCTACGCAATAGGCGAATTTCACCAGGGCACCAAACTCCACTTTGTCGGAGTAACCAGGTATCGAAAGAAGAGTGCGTCCAGATATTTCCACCTTCTCCACCTCTATATCAGATATAGCTGAACGTAAAGTACATGACCAGTTAACTAGACGAGAACTTCGATATATGCAACCCTCTTCATGCAAACGAACGAATGCTTTAGTCACTGCTTTGCCTAATTGAGGATCCATTGTAAAGGCTACATGGGACCAATCCAAAGAGGAACCCTAAGATTTTAGTTGATCATATATACGTTCGCCCTTTTCACGACATTGGGTGCATTGGCTACCGCGCGTTCCAAATACATGCATAAAATCGATATAGCATCGTTGGAAACAAGAAACAAGCTTCATATCGTATGTGCAGTGTTAAGTAAATAAGAATTTTCGCTTTGCATTTTTAAATTGTATAACAAATTATGCCAAAATTTGTTAAGTCCCTTTAAGGGGAGATTTAAAACTCAGAATTTTATGGTTTAACAATTTGCGTATTTGACGATCTGTTTGCAAAAAAAAAAAACATTTAGAGAAAATAATGTAGAGTAAGGAAATTCTCCTGAAATCGATCTTTTCACAAACTTTTAACTTAACGTTTTTCCTTAAATATTAACGTTATTTGCTTTATACATTGATCCATGGCATTCCGAATAAATATTAAAGTGCGTGCGTGTCGCTTAAACTCCAATCATTCAAAAAAGTTTAATGTAACAGCTTTTATGTTCAAGGTGGTCAACGTATGTAGACTTTCGCCGCTAGTCCAGGAGTGTCAGTTGTCTTTAAAAAAGTTGGAACTGCTTGGCAAATACTATACTATTTTGAAATTTTTATTTCTATTTGGCCAGCTTACAATTTCAAAAACAAGGTAATAGGGCAGTGGTCACTTCCCATACACTGAGAGTGAATACAATTGTCCACTACTTTTTTTAAAAAACGCTGCGATAGAAGGAAGTAACCTAAACGCCAACCAACTATGCGTGCCCTGGCACCACCCACATAAGTCCAAAATGGATAAGCGCGCTTACGTTCTGGGTAGAAATGTCTGAAGGTGTCTATATAGCCTAAAGCTAAGAGCGCAGTCGTTTTCTCCCGTTCTTCTTTAGTGAAGCCGGCATTGCAGGTATGGGTTTTTGAGTTGGCCAAATCGATTCCTACATGTGACACATGTGGTGGAACCAAACATTCATAGCACCGCATAAGATAATTGGCATTCGATCATCGTATTTTTGTACGAAAACCTGAACTAATTTCTCCCATTTCATGCGAGCCTCTAAATTAACCAACTTTCTGACCAAATTCGGCTCTTAGACATTCATTAAAAAGAAATTTTCATATTCGGCAGTAATGACGGAACCGTTACCACCAAATTCGTCGTTACCAATGCCATATTCCACATTCATAAGCATAATTTTTGAGAAAATAGCGACACCGGCTTAGCCACCAATTTTCTTAACTTTTCCTTATCTTTTTTCAGTAAACTAAGAAGTTTTATTTGAACGAGATTAATAACTATATAAACACTGGTTGGTAGTGCAAATAGCTTTAATTGCGGACTCAACGTTATCGATTTTATCATCAATACCGTCCCGTCCAACTATCCCCTATATCCTCCTGTTCAAAAAAATGCAGAGATAAAAAGTTTAAAGCAAAACGTGTTCCGATTGTACCACCGACAACTTGGCATCCCTAAAACTGATAAGCAAAGCATTCCTCATTGAGCCGCGAAGTGAAAAGCCATCGGATGAAAATAACTACAAACTCCAAAATTGACAGATTGGAGAAAATTTCTTTCACCACTTTTCTTATTTATTAAAATCAACTCTGTGCTCTCTCCGTTCTCCAAAAATGGTACTTTTTTTATTAACGATGTAAAGGAAAAAACCAGCTAACGGTTTTTCGCGAGAAAACCGGATCTTACCCCTTCTGCAAAAACGTACATTAGAGTCTTCTTCGGATGGCAAAAGTTCTCATTCAGCGTTTAAAATGCAGGATTCCTGCTTTGATGTTATGCTCAAGCACGAAACAGAAACAGATGCCAATAGATCTAATGAATCTCTACAAATTGAGGAAATTTATGAAGCCGAAGCAAATAATCTACACAAAAAACCCACGACAGTTGGGGAATCAATAGAATTGCAAAAATCTGATGAGCATTCAAATCAGAGAATTTAACGGAATTCTGTGCGTAGCAAACAATCGAGAAAATCTCCATCTAATGCAGTTTGTTCCTACATTAAGAAACGCAATCTCAGACGTCAACGTAACGTTAGTAAATACAAAACTTTATTGAAAGTTAACGATGACAAAGCTTTATTGAAAATGTCCGACTTAAATTTGAATTTACAACGTCATCTCAGTTACGGTGCCAATGGTGACAGTATTAATATGAGTCAATCGTATTCGGAACTAAATTTACCTATCGATGTTATGCTTAATTCGTCCTACTCTAATTTATCAACCGATAAACCCAACTCCCGAACTAGCAAACTAAGCTGTGATGTGGGAATACAAACGAATACTTGTGGAATTGGAAACATTTCAGATAATGATGATGATGAGGATAAAGAGAATTATGATAAAGAAAGGAAAAATCATATAAAATCCGAAAAGGAGAAAAATAACAAAAGGCAAAGATTGCTTAAACACAAGCCTAAAGAAACAATTGTCATAAGATCAGGAAGTGGTCGCAGGCTATTTTAATGGCCGCAGTGGATTGAAAATATAAAGATGTAAACTTGGCAGCAATATAAATCAGTTATAATTGCTTATTCTTTATACGCTTATTCTTTAAAGTCACCATAGATTATACAAATACATGTTCAATTATTGAGAAGTGTAAACAAACATATACGCTTATTCTCACATGGTTGGCATTTTTACAAATTATTGAGAACATATATACGCTTATTCTCTAAAAGCACCATACCAACTGTGGTGGCACGGCTTGCCTTTTTCCAAGAAACAGATTCCTTCAACAACGGCAGGATTAATCTGCTTGAATACCTTAGCCAGTTGATCGAAACGTTTCTTCATTCTAAGATAATTCAAATATTATATAAATAATATTTATAAATTACTAATTAAGCGAGACTTTATTTATTATTGCAAATATTACTATAGTTTTAATTTACGTTTATAATAGTGTAGGGGAGCCAGCCATTCAAAACAATTGGCAACGCGCCTATCACCTTAAGTGTGGTGGGGAAACCCTTGATAAACGAACCTTTAATAATGTTTTGGTATTCAATTCTGCTTAATTGTGACATATTTAACAATGCTTAGTAATGTTAACGATATTTAATAATGTTAAATATTGTTTTGATGCTTAACATGAGGACTGCAACTAAAGCTTCGAAATTTGTGAAATATTTCACAACTTTGCCCTAACCGAAAGAACCGACAATTATGTCGGACGCTGTATCCGGATCTAGATCTTTAGAATTAAAGGAGAAGACGGGCGGTGTGTAAATGGCTGGAACCGTACAATTTTTGTCGCCATTTCATTTGAAATTATTGCACGCAACTTGATATTGAAAATGATCTAAATCTCACAAAGCACACGCCTACGGCAACATATAAACTGAGAACACTTTTGTTTTTAAACGTAAGGAAAATGGTTTTTCTGCTTATTACAATTACAAATATGTTCACTCATATTCTATAAATGATCTCACAGCACTAGTACAATACTGGAAAAAAATCAGACACGCCCACTTAATTGAGTAGAGAATTGAAATTTTTATTTATTCGAATAAAAGTGAATGTTAACATATGGAAATCAATGTAAATGAGTACAATAAAGCCGCAGCTTGTTGAAAATAAAGCAACGCTTAAGCCCTTACTTGAGCTTAGAGAGAAATTAAAAAACTTAACATCAACAAATATAAAATGATTCAACTCTACATTTATGGCATTTGTCTTAATCACTAAATTCCCATTTTTCTAAATATGATATTGCTTATAAAAGGCAATCCTTTTATAATAGAAGCAAATAATTTATTTCTGGCAATACCTGCTATTAAATCTACCATAAAAATCAGCGGTTTGCAAGCAAATGCTCTCTTTCCAATTGAACAGTTTATGTAGGAATTTATTTACATGTCACATTTTTAATTATATATGCAGTGCCAATTTTAATTAATTTTTTTTATTGAATAAATAACAAAAACGATAATTGAAAAAGTCAATTCAGTTAATAAAAGAATAAAATCGTAAAAAAGGTAAATTTAAGTGATAAGGAGAGATAATAACAAAGGTGATTTATTTTGAAATAGTGAAATTTCTTTTTTAATTAATATAAAGTGAAAGTTTGTTATGGGATGGTAGGATGGATTTTTCTTCTCCATATACATACACGTGTGTGAAAATGCATTGGCATATAAACGTAGAAAAATGCCCATATGTACATATAACACAAAAAAGAGAACTAAAAAAAATATACGTATGCATGTACTAAAGCAACGTTAAAACAAAAAGTGATATAACTAAATTCGTACCAATTGCAGCAAATTTCTAATCAATAGCTATTTAGTATTAAAATGATAAAATATTCAGTGTTATTCTTTGTTTTTCTAGCTGTTTACTAATTTAGTCGATTACTAATTAAATGAGGCTCAAGTCCAACGTGAGTTTAATAAACAAATTCAAACAGAAAGGTTTTTATATACTGTTTAGCGTCAAATGATAAGAATTGCAATGGATTAATAAGTACAATGTTAACAAAAAAATAAATAGTTTTATTTTAGCGTAAGTGTTGTAAACAAATCATAGGGTTAGTAATATGCATAGTTATGCTATACGCCAGATGAAGGACTCTATGTAAAATAAAGCCGAGTAATCGTCCATTTGTTGCTGGCAAAATGATCAATTTGATTTTATTCAATGATTTCGTTCACACTAGCTTTCACTTTGCAGCGCACGATTATGTCAACAGTCATTTCTTTTATGCCATTAATCAGCCCAAATGGTTTTCGTTGAAATAGGTATCTATAGACATATTTGTATGTCTTGCATAGTTCTTATATCTATGTATGTTAATAACCAAGCATTACAGTTGCGGTTCTTTCAAATTTCCCTCCAAATTTACAACGTGAGCCAAGCTTACCCTACTAAAGCTCGATAAGGAGACACGACCAACAAAAAGACTTGAAAAACAAAGTGACTGGCAATCTTTTTTGACAAACTGAATATGAGTATTAAGGCCAATACCCAATTTTATTGCTTTTGAAAGCAGAATGGTTGTGCTGTATCGTAGGCGTGGATAAGCAATTTGCATAGAATTTGAAGCCAATAGGAAAATTTTTACCGCAAATACACACACGAACATACTTAAATGGATTCAGAAATTGACGCAGTTTAAATGCAGATTTCCTTCTGTTTGTTCCAGATGCAGGTTTCCTTCTGTTGTCCCATACGTAGGTAAAGGATATAAAAAAATAATTTTGAACTTAACGTGAAAAAACTATATGAAATATTTTTTTTGACCTAATATCCGCAAGCGGAAGCAAATATCAACATACATAGGTACTGGAAGAAAAGAAGTGAGGAAAGAAGGATGGAGTCTGAAGCTCCTGGCTGGGAGATTTGTGAACAAGTACTATATTTTTCGCTATAGTCGTAGTCACGGGCCAATCGTAATCGGAGTATGATTCAGCACTAAGAATCGAATTCCAGTATGCCGATCTGATAATTGCGTTTCTTATCTACTAGACTCTACGAATGGAGGGAAAGTAAACCTAGTTCCAGGTGAAGAGTTAATAGACGTAGCAATATATGTATTTAGTTAAAGAAAGTGTGAAGAATGCCTACAGACTAACAACAATTTTACCAAACTTATTCACGGAATAATGGACTAAACGTAAAAATTTATAACGCATATTTAAATTATAATCTAGCAACTCATTAACAGAACGTGGCGAAGAACTGACTGAAGCTATTCATTTTACAAATGTTTAAGAGCTGTAGACTTTGACAGGAATAAATTTATTTTTATTTAATCTTTTTCTTTTAAGACAAGAAATATTTCGTTGGCTTTTACACCTTTAGTTGCTATTATAAAATAGGCTACAGTCTCTTATATTTTTAGTGGTATTCATTAGAAGCGTCATAAAAATTAATTCGATACTAAACAACGCAACAAAGATAAGTAGCTTCTATGAAGGGACGTCTGACGTTCCTTCCTTCGATTATCTGTCGGTTTATTCTCAATTTATGTGGCTTGGTAATTCAAATTCAATTTGTTTTTACGAATATTGAAAGAAAATAGAAGAAGAAAGAAGTAAATGAGCGAACTTCGAATTCTGGCAAGTTAAAGGAAAAGTAAATAAGCGAACTTCGAATTCTGGCAAGTTAAAGGAAAAGTAAATGAGCGAACTTCGAATTCTGGCATTTTAACGCAGAAGTAAATGAGCGACCACTTGTTAGAATGTAACTATTGAAAATATTTATTCTCCTTTCTCCGCATCAAGGATATTAGAAAAGTTCCTCTCAGAAATAAAAGGGATTAATTTGAATAAATTTTTTTGAGGTACCGTGATGGGCGCGTTGCCAATTGTTTTAAATGGCTGGTTCCCCTGGAGGCCTACACCATTATAAACTTAAACAACACATTTTGCCTCTATAGCCTTCAAGACGAAAGAAAAATATCATTCAGTTCGAATGAAAGAGAGAAAAATCATAGACGGACGGACAAACACTCACTATTTTCATCGATAATAAGTAAGAACATTATGGTCCAGCAAGGCCACCGTCAAATACCTTACCTCACAATGTCTAAAACAACTCTAATTTTTGTATGAAATTACTATTAAGGGTTAGTTTTTATTACCAGATATATTCCAAAATATAGTCCAAATTTGGTACAGTTTGTATTTTTTTGTTAAACTACTATTATGATATAATTTTCATCATGAAATATTGAAAATTATACTTTTTGTCTTATGAAATTTAGTTTTCGTTGTATGAAAGGGTTCAAAAATTGCCTCAGCGGGTCCAGAGTTTTCATACCAAGTTGGAACGCCCAAATACTACTACTTAGCCACTTTTGCTGAGTAGTTTTGAAAATTAAAATTTTTTCCCATATAATAAGTTTTCAGAATACGGTGCTAGACGGAGAGTGGTCAAAAATGTGAACCGCTCAGAACCATTTTCAATAGCGTTTGTCCCGTACTGTACGTCACTGTACCAAATTTCATCAAAATATCTCATAAATTGCGACCTGTAGCTTGAACACAACTTCAGATTACGGTTCTGAATAGGTAAGCTTAATAAAAGTATACCCTGCGGCACGAGTAGTGTAGGGTATAAAAAAAGGTAAAATCTACAGGCATTTTACGCCACTTTCGCTGGTTATTTTTTGGCGTTCCACACATTTAAAATATCAAATATACCTTGCACGTTAATAATATTCTTCTAAAAACGGCAAATATGAAGAACGCAAACTGTATATTTTTTCTTAATTGTTTGTAATATTTAATTTCATTGCAACCATTTGCCCAAGCAGTGAGACTCATATTTAAAAAGAAACGAAATGATATGATATCATTGAATTGACGATTGGAACGACGAAAGATAAAAGCAAGAATAAATTTTTTTTATTAGTTGTTTAAAAAGTTCCAAAATGTGAACAAAGGTTAATGATTTGAAACGATTAGACAGATAATAGACAAGCTAAGACCTCTTTATGTGCGTCACTATTTTACTTGATATTGTAGTTTTTTCACCTTAACTTACTTGCATTCAATTTTTGCTAACGATCTGTCAGTTGTTTAATTTATTTTCATACAAACAGTTACCATTTAAACGCTTGTGTCAAGTATTGAATTTAAATTTTAAACGCCAATATATCTAAAATATCTAAATACAAATAAAAAAAACGGATTTGAAAAAAACGTACGCAAAAATACGTAAGACGACCATGAACACCATAAAGCCAAGCTTGTGTACTTACTTCTAGATGATCACATAGCTGAGAGTTAGCTTTCGCTTTTGTATTCAGCTGTTTGGAAAAAACAATAGCGAAAGCTTAATTTTAATACGTGATTACTCCTTTGAAGTTTTCACTGAATTTACGGCAGGGTTGTTTGTCCTCTTGTACTCATTTGGTGAACACATTCCCATTTTTAATCAGAGATATTCTCATATTTTGAGAATGAAATTTAATCGACAAGGGTTCGATTTGTTAATCTGACTCAATACCCAAATATGCGAAAAGCTGATCAAATTTTCCTCGTCATTGGGATGTCTAACGAAAAAAAATATATATATGAAAAAGGGAAGATATGAAACTACAAATGGCTCAAAACAAAATATCCGTCAGCACACGGCGCACTAAGTTTGTTTTTCTTTCGATGGCGCCCATAAGTAAGCGTCGAAAATTCCACAATGAGATTTTCTGCCCGTTCATTTCATGCAAAGACAACGGAAAAAAAGCAGAAACTTGCTAGCTTCCGTAGATTAGGTGTGAGGACAGAGCAGATTCCGACCACAGTTATTAATGGACCAAAAGTCCATTCTGATTATTCTCATCAAGCAGTTGCAAAAGATCGTAGCTATAGTCAGTGCTCAGTCGGTAAAGACGTAACACTCACCGATTGGCTGCGCCATTACTTTTCCTATCTACTTCTCTTTTCACATTTCTTTTTGGCCGTCACCGTGTTCCACAAATAGCAGACATGCCATGAGTGATTGGTCACATTAAAAAACAATGGAAAAGAAGTCTTATCTTAAAATTTCGAATCATCTCATTAATTAACTGGACCGATTCCGATCGATGTCCGCAGTAAGCAAAAAGATTTATGGAAACGCAAGCCTTTGCTTTCATATGTATATATATATAGATGTCACTTACAGTACAAGGGTGTATTTAGTTTGTGCGAATGCATGCAACGCACAGAAAGAGTTGACATAGGCCCAACTTTTACTCGTGATCGGATGTAGGCAAGTAAAATAATCGATTAGCAGATTCCAATTAGACGCGAAAGCAAATTAAATTAAATCTTATAAAATGAAATAACATCGAAAAAAAACGATACTTTCAACGTATTTATCTAAATAGCAATCAAATGCTTACACATTTACTTGATCGGCTTACTTATTGCCATAACTTAAAAAGCCAAATGCTGGAAATTCGGCTTGAAACGATTGCGAGACTTTCTTCTTTAGGTTCGTTGTACTGATAGCTCTTGCTGTGTGTTATAATTGTCCAACCAATAATTATACTTTTATAAAAAATTGTCAAGTGAAAGTTTGTTTTCCTTCTTTTTGTTTCTTTTTCTGGCATTCATTTGCACTCTATAAGAAAGTGCGGTACCTTTTCCAACGGCAGATTAAATCCTTTAAACGAACTAAATGAAAATATTTTAGCCATACTTTAACAATTGGCTTGCGGTTCATCGTTCGTTATTGAAGATTAAAAATATTTGAAAGTTCTCTAAAAATTTTCTTTAGTCAGATCTTTATTTGATTGCAAAATTAAATTCTTAATATAAACAAATTGAAATTTTAATTGTTTATTTTCTCTGTTGTGATCATCAAGTTTTGTGTGCTTTTAAAACGATCTGCACAGTCTGGCATATTTGGTAATTGATGTTGTTTTCATTTTCTAATTTCAGATTTAATTTTATTATTAATTTTTTTTTTTGTTAAGGAGGAACAAGAGGAAATATTAAAAGAATGTGGCCGGAGAATGTGGGTATCTTAGCGATTGAGATTATTTTCCCGTATCAATACGTCGATCAAACAGAATTGGAAGAATATGATGGGGTATCGGCTGGCAAATATACAATTGGCTTAGGCCAAGACAAAATGGGTTTCTGCTCGGATCGTGAAGATGTAAATTCTTTATGTCTCACGGTTGTTTCGCGACTGCTTGAAAGGCATCGCATTGAGCCTATCGAAATCGGCCGATTAGAAGTCGGAACTGAGACTATTGTTGACAAATCGAAATCGGTAAAGTCAGTACTAATGCAGTTATTTGCTGATAGCAATAATACGGATATCGAAGGTATTGATACCACAAATGCTTGTTATGGCGGAACGGCGGCCTTATTCAATTCAATCAACTGGATTGAATCGTCCAGCTGGGACGGCCGTTACGCTTTGGCGGTGTGCGCGGATATAGCGGTCTACGCAAAAGGCCCTGCGCGGCCTACAGGTGGTGCAGGTGCAATTGCTATGCTTTTGGGACCAAATGCTCCTCTTACTTTCGAAAGAGGTTTAAGAGCCACACATATGACACACGTGTATGATTTCTATAAGCCTGATCTAAGTTCCGAATATCCAACAGTCGATGGCAAATTATCGATTCAGTGTTACCTGTCAGCCTTAGATAAATGCTATCAGCTGTATCGTAAGAAATTTGAAAAGAAATATCCATATGCTGAAATCTTAGGTTTGGATAATTTTGATGCTCTACTATTTCATACGCCTTTCTGTAAACTTGTACAGAAATCGGTAGCTCGATTAGTGTTTAATGATTTCCTTTTAATGGCGGATGAGGCAAAACGTGGAATTATTTATCCAGGCTTAGAGCGTTTCAATAAAGCCACCTTTGAGGCAACTTATTTTAATCGTGATATAGAGAAAGCTTTTATGACACAATTTGCTAATGTGTTTGAAAATAAAACCAAGAAATCTTTACTGGTAGCTAATCAAGTTGGCAACATGTATACTCCCTCGGTATATTCAGGACTCATATCGTTGCTGGTGAATTCAAAACCCGATCAGCTGGTAGGCAAACGTATTGGAGTCTTTTCGTACGGATCGGGACTGGCGGCATCTATGTACTCATTGAAAGTAACAAAAAGTACGGCAGTCTTAGAACAGT
The DNA here is from genome assembly GCF_014805625.2 of Glossina fuscipes. Lineage (NCBI taxonomy): Eukaryota > Metazoa > Arthropoda > Insecta > Diptera > Glossinidae > Glossina > Glossina fuscipes. The sequence continues at coordinate 1,111,096 of NW_023998498.1, forward strand.
TCATGGAAAAACTTGACCATATTGTGCCAATGCTTAATGTGCGCAAAAAAGTTAAACCAGAAATATTTGCTGAACTTATGGAGATACGGGAGAAAAATAATCATGCTGCGCCCTACACACCAACCGGCAGCATTAATGCCCTATTCCCGGGGACCTACTACCTCAAAAGTGTCGATGAAATGCATCGGCGCACTTACGAACGCACACCGCTTATATCCAATGGAGCACACTGAGCATGGAACAATTTTAAGGCTGCACAACATCGTTAAAATATAATAATTTAAAACTTTGATAGCTATAGCAGTATAGTAATAAGCTATCGAGACATTTATGTTTATAAGTTTTTTTTTTTTTTAATTTTAAGAAGTGAAAATGGGAAGTCGGAGGTTGGGAAGAATATTGTATATATCTACGCTTGTGTACATTTAAGAAAACACTTTTATATTGCAAATTGGATTTTGATTATTGGTCATGGTTTCTCATCTCTTTCTATTCTATGTTTCCTTGTCTCTCTAGCAAAACGAACATGTTAATGAAATACATAAACTCGACAATAATTTCTCTTGCGTTGTATCGTAATAATGTGAAAAGTTCGAAGAGCTTAAATAAATGAAGAACAAAATAAAAAGAAACCGTATTCCTATGAATATATTATACTATATAATAAGACAAAGCCTTAATAATTTTAAATATACTCATTTTAACGATCTCGACTAGCATTTAATTTTATAGCGTATCCTATCGCCATTTATGGTACAAATGTGTATATTAAGTTTGTGCGGATGTATGCAACATCCAGAAGGAACTGAGGTAGAGCCATCTTCTTTTTATACCGGTCGATTCGTGTTCTGACCCAAGATGAATCCTACTGAAAACGGTTCGGATCGACCACTTCCTATGGACAAACTTTGATCGATGCGGAAAGTGACTGTCAATCGTTACATTAAAAGATGTGCCCATATGCAGTTGTTCGGTGCGTTGCATACATGCGGAGAAACTTAATATACCCTTACACCATTAGGATTCTGGTATAAACATATTATATTATTGCACCTATACCACTTGTGATACAAGGTACAATTAGTTTGTGCGGAGTTGTGCGACAGGCAGAAGGGCAAACATATATTATCAAGTGAATGGAGTTTCAATCTACTTTATGATCAAGTAACCACGTAACGTTACAGGTAACGATCGCTCTTAACGGCAATAATAGTTCTCTCTTCTTGCTTCTATTACTTCAAGGTTTAATATATTTTTCCTCTTGTAGCGTAGCTAAAAGTTTCGCTTAACACAGAATGAAAGCTTACAATAGAAAACATGCGAATAGCCAAATTAAATATGGACTTTAATCAGGCCGTGTTCTTCTTCAGTTATACTTTCACCGCTTCTCTTTGTTGAAAGCCGTGGCGATATTCTTCCGCAAGGCAATATGGAGTGATAAGTAATTATTAAAAGAACACGGTCTTTGCCGCGCCGTGAACTCAACAACGTTATCTAATTTAAAAAATCATTTGCAAAATCAAAACAAAAACCATTGGTAAATTGGTACAGTAAGCTAAAACGTTAACATATGACATTGATTTGATTGTAGTGTCCAGAGATTAAATAATGAAATGCTTTAAAAAAATATTACGATGCGTGCCTTAGGACATTTCTATTATTCCATTTGCTTACCCTATCTCAAAGGAAATTATATAAAATTTAAGCATATTGATAATGTAGTAATAATTTCAGTTCATTTTGTTAAATTTATTTAAAAATTTATTAAAAAAATGAAACTTCAAATTTAAAAAAAGTAACGCCTGAAAGAAGAGGCAAAATAATGTAATTAGAAATGATTGATAATAAGGAGATTGTGTGCAATGTGTGTTTAAACTTACCATTTGGAATCACGCGAGTTTTGAAAACATCCGCCGGTCGAAAATTACCAACGAATCTGTTGTTATCATATAAATCCTAAGGAATTCAAAAGAAATACTTTTTTAAATAAAACATTTAAAAAATACCATTAAAGTAAAGGTAAAGGTAAAAAAGGTAAAAACACTATTAAATACCCTACACCACTTCGCTTTGTACAGTTATTTAAACAACAACATTTCAAAGTAGGGTTTTATATGGGAAGCGCCTGAAAAAGTGGCCCGATGAAAACCTCTTTCAAAAGACTATTGCCTAAACCCGTCAGTGTATCGAAACCCATCCAAAATATGTAAAAAATTTGGACTCATAGATTGAACACAACAATACAACACCGACGGAGAAACAGACAAGCTTAGATTGATTAAGAAAGTGATTCTAACTCAGTCAATAAGAGGTGATGGATGTGTCTTAAATTCTTTTAGACCTTGGTTATAGGCAGTGGTTGATTTGAATCATATTCAATAGCGTTTGGTGTTGGAGCAAAATACGTCGGTGTAGGGTATAACAATAACAACTCCTTTTATCTGAATAAAAGTAATAATTGTAGGAATTAATACTTACCGTTACAATGTAACCTTTGTCAGATACAAGATTCAATTCGTTGAGACGGAAACTAATAGCATAAGGTGCACCATCGCTGCGACGACTAACAAAAGCGACTGCGTAAGATTGATTGCCGTCAGTTCGTACCGGAATAATGGGTCGTGACCAAACCTAAGTTCGTAAGAAATTTATGAAAAAAAAGGCAATCAATGAATGGCAACTATTTTAATTCTACCTCAATGTCCTTTTTCAAAAGTAGACGACGTCCCTGTATGCCCAAAGGATCTTGATCGACAGCAATAATATGCCTGGAAATATATACATTTTAAGTATTCTAGGAATATTTGATACTTCAGTAGAAACTAATTTACTTATTCTGTAAAATTTCTCTAATTTCGGGCCGTACAGTCTTTAAATCATTCGACATTATTAAGGGTGCTGCTAATATGGACCAAACAGCCATTTGTAATTTACTTTGGTCGTATGACAGTCCGTAGTTACCTAAAATCAACTGAAAAGCAATTGAAACAATAATTTTGCGTTATATGTAAAACGTTTACCATATCAGGATCATTCCAATGACCAGGTCCAGCGTGCGGTTGAATACGATCTTGATTTTTCGAAAAATAATCCATTATTTTGAATACTGATTCTAACGAATCGTCAATGTCTTGCCAGTTGCGCCATAAATTGCAATGTTTCTTTAAAGCTTCATAGTTAGGCTAAAGCAGATAAAAAATCTTACTACTCTATAAGATCTTTAGTAACAAGAAGCGTGAAAAAACGTACCAATTTTCCTTTATCTTCTTGATAAACAGGCCAACTACATGAATAAACCATTGGCCTGCCAGTTCTATTCAATAGTCTCCCGAATTCTGGATAACCTTTATCCATTTCATTAATATCAGCATAACAACCATCTAACTTCACATAATCAACATCCCAATCAGCAAAGCTTTGAGCATCTAAGGCCATATGTTTAATAACACCCGGATATCCGGCGCACGTCTGCGTACCAAAATCCTGATACAAACCGAATTTTAAACCTTTGCCATGAATCTATGCGGAATAAGAAGAAAAAATAGTTAAAACAATTTAAACAAAAGATCTGTTTTTACGGTAAACTTACATAATCGGCCAAAGCTTTTAGTCCGCTAGGAAATCGCTCACGATCTTCAATTAACTTTTCGGTAATATTATCACGCGTTTTCTCCAACCAGCAATCGTCTATAATAATATACTCGTATCCAAGATCAGCATAACCCTCGGACACTAAATAATCAGACGTTCTTTTAAATAATTGCTCACTACAATGAAAAGATAATTAATAGTTAAGCATTTTGTTTCATCTATGATGAAAATGACAGACATGAAAAAGAAAACTACAAAACTAGATCAAAAACCTAACTAAACACAGGAGTCATAAACATTTTTCCATTAATCTTAATGATTTATATACAATGAGTACTAATTATTTATATGAAAATATTTTAATAAATAAAAGATTAGTATTAAAAAGCAGAATGCATATATTTTTTTGGATCTCTAATCAAATAATCAGTTTACTTTACTCCTGCTTCAAGCAAGTTAAGCCTGTGCATCAGAACGTGTAAAAAGACAATGCAGGAGCTAATCTGCCTTCACTCCGACATTCGGGCTAGTCTAAAGCACCCTTAAAGGGCTTGCAATAACTTCTAAGCTTATGCTGGAGTACATTCAAACCCGAAGCGCCATGAGATGCACCAATATCGCGTACTCGAACATTCAGTTATCGAATGCAGTGAAGCTTAGCTGACCGTCTAGCCAAGAGGGGAGCCTGAGGAGCAATGATAGGCCTGGCTTACCAAGGAGCGACATCATGCTTCTACACGGGTTATAACTTCTAACGAATTTAATTTCGTTGTTGTTGGACGAATAGGTTATGGATGTGGACAGAAGATTGCATTGAAAATATTAGAGTAATTGGCATTTTTTCCTTAGATAATATTTTATTTTAATGGGTAGAGATTTGTAAATTCATAAATCAAAGATTAAAAATAGCCCAGTTCTTTACTAAATCCCAAAATTCGAAATTGTGGATTAAAAGACTATGATAAACTTGCATGCCGAGCCGAAGGGTCACTGAAATATATCCCGGGCCATTTCATTTACAAACCTCTTTCCGTATAAGAAATATTGTAATCTTAACAACATGCTGGCGTCCTAAACGTTGATAATTAAAACATATTCTTACATGTTTGCCATTGATCAAGTTTCACCAAGCAGCAGACAAGCCTTAATACATAAAATTAAAGCATACCTTTTTAGTGAGAGCCCCTGATCACAGCCATAAACATGTATAGTAAAATTGCCTGTAGTTTTTAACCTTTATCAAAATTGCTTTAAAGTCTGCAGCCAATAATTATTAGACTTTCAAATTTCTGGTATTGATTTTCAATAAACCCCAAAATTATGCTTTCATAAAGTAATTGACAAAAATCAGCAAAAACGAAAAAAAACAAAGAGAAGAACAAAATTATTTGATTTAAACAAAAGCTGCCACTTGTCCTAGGAATCTAAACAAAAGCTGGTGGAATTTCTATGAATATAAACAAAAACTCAGAAAAATTCTCCTCGCAACATTTTTACTTTGTTTATGTTCATGTTTGCTTATGTTTGTTTATGTTTAATGGCTTTCGAAAGGCGACGTGATTTCCTACGGCAATAGTAAAGACTGAGAATGGGCTATCAACCGTGAGTGGTATGAATTAGCAAATTTGGGTCGACAAACTGTTGAACGTGAGATGACGAGTGTCAATAACCAGTATAAAATATCTCGGTACCGCCTTAAGCATATCTAGTTAGCCGACCTGAGTAGAGTAGCTAACTTTTTCCGATTTATGCAGATCAAGCAAAGAAAAGAATTTAACAGATATCAGTTACATTGCTTTACCATTTAACAGATCTCAGTTACATTGCTTTACCATTTAACAGATCTCAGTTACATTGCTATGCCATTTCTTTTAGTTTAGAGAGTAAGATGTACTTTCTTTTATAGAAATTGTAAAGGAAAAAAGCCAGCTAAAGCTTTTGGCGAAAAATCAAAGCCATTTTACAAGTGCCCAAAGAGCTTGGTGAAAAATTGAAATCGAGTGAGAAATTACCAAAAAAATAAATATATATTATAAATAAAAAAGGGAGATACCAAATAAAATTTTATATTGTATTAAAAATTGGAAAATTTCTCTAAAAAGGCTTTTTTGTACAGAAAGTAGAGCATCGCCCGTATAACATTGATTTATCCACTGTAGTTTTTGAATAATGACCAAAAAACTAAATTTCTATTCCTTTTGAAAAACAGACTTTTCTCAGTTTACTTAACACTATAGACTTCTGCCAAGTTTGAAGTCAATAGCTTCATTTTTGCGGACAGGACAATACTTGCAACAGACATTACACAGACGAACAGACGGACATGCTTAAATCGATTTAGAATTTGATGCTGATCAAGAATATATATACTTTGTGTACTGTCTGATGTTCTCTTCTAGGCATTCCAAACGTTTTGATATAATGAATATGAAAAGATCAAATTTGTAATATTTTAGGCCGAAAATTGGCTCACAACAATGAATTGACTTAGAAATCCACCTTACCGAATTTGCACTACGTAGCTTGATTTTTGGAATACACTTTTTGGAAATGTAAGCCATTTTATGCCAAAAAGGCCCAAGTGCTAATTATTTATGGTTAACGGTATCTGTTTTATAGCCTCTCTGAAGCTTTCTTCTGAGCGTTGCACAGCGTTTGACAAAATTATTATATCCCGTCAAGCTTTTCGTATAGCTTTTGGGTATAAAAACCATCACTGTTTATTTGTAAACACAATATGAAAATGGTTATAAGAAAATTAATAAATTTTCTTTCAATATACTTGAGAATTTTAACAGACGCGAAGAAAATATTTGTCATATAAATATTCACCTGATGCACTCATCTGGATACTTGGAACAGTCGGTAATGCAGCGATAACGTTCCCAATGCATCCAGCCCATGGGAGGAGTACGCGCTAAACCGTTCTCTAAAGCGTAACAATTACATATCATTATTGTAAGTAAAACAAGGAATTTTTGAATTTTTCTCATGATTCTTCTTCTTTTACTTTTTATTAAAAAATTTTTCAATTTAATTTAGATAATTAATTCAATGAATAATCGAACAACTAATAGCGTCTAAGCAAACTGGATATGAATTTATATATGAACGAAAATTTATAAATAATTAAATAAACTAGTGATAAAAGACATTTGACTTTTTTTTTTTATAAGTAAGAAGTGAGTTTTATTGGACTTTAGATAAAAGACCAAAATTTATGTAAATTCACTGCTGGTGATTTTCAAATTTTGTCCTATATTTTCTTTTTACTATCATCGGAGCAATTATGTGAATAACATTATGCCGGTACTTATAATTCACTAAATACTTCACAACTTCTAGTACTTATTGCTTAAAAAGCATTTTAATTGCACCCTAGGTTATTATATTGTAATCATTATATTTTACTTTAAGTCATTTTTTTTTTATTCAAAAGATTTCATTCTTATCGATAAATATGAATTTCCCGTCCATTCGCTGCGTCCGTATGTTGCGAATTAATTCGACGATATTAAAATTTATTTGCCATGTCTTTATCTTATATTTAAGTCTTATGCATATTGCGTTTCACTTAGCTTAAGCCGACTTCTAGATACGTTTGCGATTGATCGCTTCGTTTCTAAAATGACTAGAAGTTACAAACGGAATGAAAATATTGATAACGGTTCACATTCCAATGATGTTATGAAAATGCTCACACAAACAGTTTGTATTTACATTACTTGTCCAAACTGTGGCCCCTTTCAATATGAGTATACAGAGAAATATTTGAAGAAATATTGTACACAGTCGTCTGTTGAAAATTCATAGTCAAAGTCTTCGCTATTTAAAATAAAAATAGAATTTAGACTTATTTCAAACACAGGGTTGTTATTTCGGCTGAAAAGGAGTCGAAAGCCTTTTGATAGATAAAAGCAAATGTAATGGTTTGTTCGGAAAATCATTTTGCTTTTCTGTTTTTTTTTTTCTTAAAGAATATGTAATTGCTTTTGGTCGGGGGCAAATTCACGATTAGACCGCGTTGCCGCTATAATCATTTGTTTGTTTATTTGATTTCAAGCAATAGCTTTTGTTTGGTGCTCTTTCAAATATGAAAAGTTCAATACATTTTCCGTTTTTTTTACTATCGAAAAGACAAAAGTGCTGTTCAAACAAGAAGAAAAACTATTGAATATGCATACAGAGGATGTGCCACAACGCTGACGCCAAAGCTGGTTCATAACATTTCGTTCCCTTGAAGATGCATCACGTTTTGGAAACTCACTAAAAATTAACAGCAAACATAAGCAAAATAACAGCAAAATAAAGGCATCTATTGATGCGAACGATCGAATAACACCTTATGAGATCACTAGGAAATTGAATTTCTCGAATTCAACCATTCACGATCACATGAAACCCCTTAATCTTTTCTTTTGAGCGAAAAAAAGAAATGACTACTCAGCAGTTTACATAAAAAAAATCCTTCAAATAAAAAATATTCGTTCGAAGAAAGATTCTTTCTTAAAACTGTGAAATGTACATAGGCATTGCTGAACGATTTTGGTATGTATATTATTACAGTTGTGTAATAATGAAGCGATTTTACGATTTTTTGACTTTTCAACTTATCGAAGTTTTGATTTCTAACCATGAAATAGTTCAAATTTTAGCGTGGTTTACACTGCGGATTACCCACAAAAAAGTGTGTCGCTCGCATCAGGCTTATGTACGCCAGTGTCACAATTTAAATTTGTTATACTCATTCCCATAAAAGAGCAATTAATTGTCTTGTAATCAAATTTATTGTATGCACTATAAAAGCTAAAAGAATATTTGAATTAGGCATGAGGTTAGCGACAATTCAAGTTGTGTGTGACAATTATTTGACGTATGGTAAAAATTAAACTTTCTAGTCCATGTCTTATATAAAATTAGAAGAAAAGGGTTGCATAAATACAATTTTTTGTACTTTTCACCACTTGCTCCGCAAAGGTATATTAAGTTTGTGCGAGTATATGCAACACTCGGAAGGGCTTGAGATATACCCACGGTTCATTATACCTATATCTAGATTATATCTAAGGTTGTCTGTCCTGCACTTTTGTGTTTTGATTCAAGGACGAACGCTATTGAAAACGGTTCCGATCATTTCCTATATAAAATCTATATGAGTGAATAACTATAGGGTGAGGTACTTTATGATGAGCCGCGGCCTACAATAGTATTATTACGTCTACTCACTATGCGTCTTACTTACTGCTACTACTACTACTATTATTTACTCGATACTAAAAATATCTTATACACCGAACTCGTTTTTTACACAATAAATGCTTTCTTTGGAAATCCGTGCAAAAAAATTACATGCGACATGGTAAATTTGGTGATATATTCCATAACTTTAAAAGATCGTACAAGATAAAAAATCTCCAAATTTTTTTTGAAGAAACCGTGCAAAAAAGGTAATAATGAAGTCGATATTACGGACTTATAAGACAAAAGCAATTGTTTATTATCACTACAAAAAAAAAAAACACCATTTAAAACTAGTGCACACTGAAAATTCAATCCATAAGCACAACATGCAAAAATTGAAATTAGGAATAATAATCAATTTGTCAAGTCTGACTAACCCATGCCAAAACACATGTATAGGCATACACCGACTGGCCTTTGATCAGGCTATTCCTCCAAGTGTATTTTTTTTTTTACAATTAGAACTAAAAAAAATTTTTTTTTTTTTTTGTAAATAAAGTGTATTGTAATGAGATGCAATAATTCGACCTCAGTCTTCATATATTTCAACGTTTTGTACTTAATTTTGTTTAATATACAGTACGTTGAAATATGCGTCAGTAAAAAGTCAAACAGTCAAAGACTTTGAATATCAGTTTTAGAAATTCGGCAGTTCTGCAATTTCTACATCAGATATTTTTCAGATAATTTTTTTTCTAACGTATAGTTGAAACGAACATCCGTCAACGATAAAGTTTTGTTTATCTATTTTTTTGTTGCTTCTAGAACAAATCGAACAACTATACGTCCGAATATAATTCTCATGTGAATTATTTCTATAAGAATTTTATTTATATGCGGTTGTATAGATTTAATAAAATTTTTTTTTTTTTAAATGTCTTTATTTGCAGTCTATTTACAATTAAACATTTGGGAAATGGAACTAACAAATAAAAAGAAAAACACATATAACACAATAGTTAAATTTCAGTGAATTTAACAAGTATACGCTTAATTAAGTTTTGACTTCAGGTTTCGAATGTACATTGGGGGTATCAGTAATGTGTCTACGTTTGATAATAAAGAATAAAGTAATCTACGATATATACATCTTTAAAAAGAAATAACTTAACTAATTCGCTAATTTGTTTCTTTCTTTGGGAAAAGGCTATGAATTAAAAATATTTTCAAAAAATTGAAAATGTGTGCGGACAAGAATGGAAAAACGTTGGACAAACCTGCTGTCAATAGATAAAAAAATGAAATTCAATCTGATAAAACTAAAATTCTCTTAACATACAGAGATAAGCAATAGTAGACAAAGAATTGCTTTTAAAATATTGTGTCTCCGATAATTTAATTATTTCTTATGCTTATAATGTTATTGACTTTTAATACTTAAATGAAAATTCGTAATACATTTGCAAATATTATAAAGACAAATGTTGAAATGATGAAAAAATGTTATCCGCAATATACTTGGAAAATTATTTAGATGAGTAAAAGAAAGCTGGTTAACATATTAATATTAATTACCCCCTCTGAATACCAAACACAATTTATTTTCTTCAGCTGTCAAGTTATGTTCCAAAAAAGTCAGTTTATTTTCTTATTACCAAATCTGTGAACAATTCGTTTCTAGGACGTGGAGATTATCTAAGAGTTGGATTTGTCACAGCTGCGACTTTTACATAGGAAAATGCCTTCATTAAGCTACACGTGAGAGCATAAATTATCCCGCTAAAATGTACTCAACATACTCTTCGGAGAGCTTTGAAGGAGCCATATCCAATACTAGAAAGAAAGTGCCAGAAGGAAGAAGTAGTAGTTTTCTCAAAGAATTATGTAGCTTCCTTAAAAATGCAAATATATCACTTTAATTATTTCGAGTATTCATTTCTACAAGATTTCTACTTTGAATGCTTGCTTTTACTAATTTTTGGTTTCTTTTCTTTCTTTTTCTTTTCTTGAAAGTGGAATGACTTTTCACATCTAAAATGTCCGGACATTCTATGTTTGCCCATTCACGGTCTTCAATGCGTTGAAATTAAACGATAAGCGTGCAATGATTTTGTGTCGTGGGATTGTAACGCCATCATTATTCATTTATTCATTTCCAAGACAGATAGGTTTAATTTTGACTTAATTTGATCCTCACACTCATCAAAGAATTTTGTTAGATAGCTACTTTTAAATTTGAAAAATGGTAACAGGAAAGTATTACCGTTGAGCCGATTTTTCGGATTGCGATAGTAAACTCGTAGTTTAACTTCTTATAAATATCTGAAAACAAATGTAAACAAGAAGCTATACGCTTTGAGTCGAATTTTTTACACACCTCCCAAAATTGTTCGATACGTGGTTATGCATATATATATATATATATATATATGTGTGTGTTAACAATTAATCAAACTATTTAAATCAATACTCACACTGCTATAGAAACATCTGCTCTACCTATGAGCATGTTTGTGCTTGTATACGAGAAGAAAAATAAAAACGAGCCCCCTTTTTTCGTTGAGACGCTCTTTACTTGAAGGTAAACAAATCCGTTTTGTTTCCATTTCATTTGTTATTTTTGAACGTGAATGTTTGGCACATTTTTGTCAAATTCACCTTTAACAGAATTGATGCTTATTCCAATGTTAAACTCCTAAATCACTTTGCCTTTTTTTCTCTTTGTGAGTTTGCCCAAGATAATTTTTGATTTTATTTTAAATTTTGGCTTTTAGTCTTAATGTTAAAATCCAGAAATATTATGTTCTCCTTTTATTTTCATTTTGATCTTTTACAGAAAAAGTACTTTCCAAAATACGCGCGCATTCAGAGGATCGTTTTTTGGTATCGAGTACGAGAAGATATCAAACTCTTTTTACAAATACTGTTCACAACTTTCCGGCTCGTAGATATTAATTTGGGTAATAACAGCGGTATCCACAATGTTGTTTTTTTTTTTTTCTGTTTAAAGCAACGACCGCGGAAAATGTCTTCCGATCTCAAATTGGAATGCCTGCGAGAAACGTACCTATTTTATTATATTTTACGTTTCTATTTTCCAGGTTTTTTTTTTTTTATAATCCTATAACGCGTTCTCAATTTTGGAAATTACCACAAATTAATCTTTTACCATTTCTTACTTCAATTGTCATTTTAACTTTATTGTCCCTTTACGTGTCGCGAATTGCCAGATAGAAAAGAAAATTATACGATCGAAAGGGAAATATACTTCAATTTTAAAAAAAGAAGAGCTCACGAATATATAGAGTTTACTGATTTTAAATCAAAATAACCCCGATTTTCCGAAATTACAATTGTCTTATAATAGATTTGCAACCATTTTTCTCCTTTTGTTATTTAGACTTTTAGTAAGTTCGCTTTCTGTAATGGTTTTTGCGCAAGTAAAATATAAACGAACTTCACCTCCGCCTGAAGCTTTGTCCTTAGCTATCACCTTAAGAGGTTTACCGTCCTTGGACCATTCCAGTTTTCCCCGAGGTATACCATGTGTTTCATCAAAGACGGGCTGTAACCATAAACAATTTGATCATCAGGTAGTGTAACAAACTTAGGCTTTTCCACTAATCAACAAAATGGTGAAAATACTCTTAACCCTTAACAATTATTTATTTTTCATGCTTACCGTGAACATTGGGTACCGCTCTAGGTGTTTTAATCAAAATGGAAACAACTCTAACCATATTGTTCACCCTAAAAATAAACACAATAGAACTGACCCCACTATCCGCCCACACCGTGAAAAACAAAACCATCAATTAACGCGGTTCACATACGGAAGATGCTTCACTTATTATTTTCTAAAATCTTTTTTTTTATTTTTTAAAATCACTTGTGAGATAAATTTCTTTCTATGTTAAAAGAAAGACAGGAAAAAGAAAAATTATTTTAAAGAAAACTAAATAACTAAAAACCGAAACCCGGTATCTTTATTTAACAAATAAATAAGAAAAATATTCATTGCTCCTTGCTTCTAAAGAACTTTTATCAAGTCAAGCTTAACTCTTATACACAATTCGTGCGTGAAAGCAATTTTTCCAGTTTCATGGTCTTGAAAATGGCAATATTTTTGTTCCTCCTTAATCAATAAATTAGAATTAGGTCTCTGCACAATGGAAATACCTGTGCAAGTATCTGTGCGCATTTGTCCCATTCTGCCTCAGGAGAAACCCAATACCGTATTAAATGTTGATGAGGCCAAAAATGCAGGTATGCAAGAAGATACAGCATTTTTGCCTAAATTAGACGACGATGCTCCCGAGGAAGAGAAGGAGACAAAATGTTGTGTAAAGGCCATAAATAGTTTATCTAGCGGTACATCAGTCGAAATAACGACACGTATATGGTTATCGTAGAATCTTTGATCTTGGACCTAACGAGAAGCGTTTGCTGAGATTTGAGGTGGAGCCTCAAGTGTATGGTGACTTTTACGAATAATTTGTTATAAAATTTGAAAATTTTCGCGTTAAACGCGTTCCTTAACGAGATTTTCGATATACTTTTTAACAATAATTTTAATTACTTTATTTACTTGCGTAGTGTAAAACAAAAATAAATTTTTGTTTACATCAAATATAATTAATTCATTTTACAAAATTTTAAATTAAACATAAAAAAATTGTGTATCTTTTAGTTGACTAACTCTCATTTGTACGGCATACCTTGAGAACCGTTGTAGAAAGAATCATGAATTTTCAACAAAAATTATCTTACGTTTCCTAATTTGGACGGAGTAGCAAACTCCCAAATCCAAGCATAACTTTATACTAACTACTACTTAACAGGACTAGTTACGGCATTACGACCAGCTCTGTTAACGCTGTTCTTTGTTCATAAAATTCGATTTTATTTTGACATCCTTGACATCCTTTTATTTGAAATCCTACTTTAAAATATTGGCTTTCTAACCAGTACAGTGAAATGTAAAAGCTTAAATTCGACTCCTTTTAGAATCAAAGTAACTTTCAAAAACGAATATAATAATGTAAAGTCTCCAGGGTAATGAAGATTGTCTTTAATTGATGAATACAATTTTGAATATTAAACTAAAATTCATATAACAAAAAAAAATGAAAAAAACCAAACCATAAAACAAATTTTATATTGTAACATATCAAAAATAAAACTTATGAGATTAATATTTAAAAGTAAAATTACAAGAATATTTATAAGAAACTAGTGGCGCGTTAACAAAGATGTATTAAGGAATCCAAAACAGAAGGAACTCTATTAAATGTATGATAAGAACTCAGAAAAGATCGACATGTAAGAAAATGCTGAAATGAAAGCATGAACTTTAAGCTGAACGTAACTGCAATAGAATCATGATAAACTAGAACCTGTTTAATTAATAGTTTCAACTCGAAGGAATTTTAAAGTAAAGAAAAAAACAAGCGAAATTTGCATGCCAGTTGAATTTGTATGAAAAACATTAGCAAAATATAAAGAGAGAAAGCATGCCAGTTGAGAGTTAATAAGGGGAAAATTTGATGTTTGTTACTTACAATCATACAATCAATAACAAAATCGTACAAGCGTAAATAAAAAACAGTACGTAAAATTTTTGGGAAAATGAAATGAAGTGGAATAATTTCATATAAATCATGTAATTCCAGATTTGAACTGCGGATTTGAACTTTGAATGCGGATATGAACTTTGAATGTGCAAGTCAATTTATTTTTATTAACATGTGAACTTGCCTGTAAAGAAACTGTAATGTTTTAAAATCAATTGCAAATCAACTGTAATTTTGTATTATATAATTAAAAGCCAACTTTTCAATTTTCGCAAAATATCTTAAAGCAGCTTTAAACTTTAATTTTCTATTTCATTACAATTCAATTCGAAGGTGCAGAAAAAAAATATAGCGTAAACAATTTCATATGTTTTCTTTTGAATTCGCTATGCCTTGATTTGTTTAATAGAAGGTCGGAACTCAACATACTTATCGATCACAAGCCTCTTGCTATGCCACTATGTCGTCGGCGGCTTAATAATTCATGGCAAGACATGTAAATTTTTGCGACGTTGTCAAATTGTCAAAATTGGCTATTGACTCAATTTATGTTTCCTTTGCGTTCGCTTCTGATCGACAGATTTGTAGAAACTTTGCGGACTTGATACGATGTTTTCATTCATTTTCAAAATTTAATGAATTGATTTGTAATTCTAAAAAAGAAAAGAAACTTACCAATAAGTGAATAAAAGATTTAAAATTATAGAAAAAAAATTGCTTTCTTACTTGACAGTTGAACAATTGATTCTGACAAATTTCATTGAATATATAATTCAACCATTTCAATTTTAGATTAGAAATCCGATTGAAAAACATACGAAATTGTTTACATTTCAAATTTTATAGCAAAGAAATGAAATCATTTTTTAATAAATTTAATTTCAATAAATTTATTTTCATTGCTAAAGTGAATAAATAACATTAACATATTGAATAAAAAAGGCGTGATGCAAAAAGTGATATACCAAAAAGCAAATATATTTTTTTTCGATGGTAAAACTTTTAATGATACTAAAAGCAATAAAACAGTTATATATAAATTATGATAAATAAAAGAAGCAGCAAAAGTAGCGACAATTCTTTCGAATGTAAATAAAAATTAGAATTTGAAACAACAACCACAAACGATGCGTTCAATGTGATGAGGTATCAAATTAAACAAAGCCCTCGCTAAATCCCCTGTTGAAAGGCAAAGCACAGAGTCGCTTATAATAAATAAATGGTTAAATGCCCAACTTAACAACTTAAATGGTAACGCCGTTCAGTCTGTTAAACTTAACAGAAAAAAACACGTTCAACTCTGTTAAAATGCAAAGCCATCGGCAAAACAAAGATTCAACTCTGTAAAATAGCAATATCAGTCCTCAAAGGCCTTTCGACGATCTGCGTTGGCTTTGGCAATAAAACGAAATATTAAAGCCATCTTAAAAAGTATTTATAATTTTATACTGAAAAAAGAAGAAGCCAACACAGCGCAGAAAATTTTTTTGTTAATTTGATGTAATAATTATCTATGTAACAAAACATATATACAAACAAGTTCTTATTAAAAATCCATTCAATTCATTAACATTTCTTTTGAAATAATTCCCTAAACCTTACTGCTGGCAATAGCGCAGTAGGTATCAGCTGTTATCGTTGAGCAAACACAGTTTATAAATTTTTCGCATTTCGTTTTTTGATCAATTGATTTTCAAAGCAAGAGAATTTGACGCAAAGTATATTTTCGGCAAACTTTCGTGCTCCAAACAACATTAAAAGCGATTAAAAAAGAAAGAAGTAATAAGAAATTAAAGAAAACTGTAGTAGTTTTATATCAAATTGTTGAAAAAAAAAATGTAAGTGAAGCACAATAAAACAAAATAACTTGTGTTCGTTAAAGAAAGGCAACGTGAACAAAAATCTATTGCTACCAATTCGGCCTAGAAGCGACAATAGTCGTCAACTAGAATCTTAATCTTAATAATAGTGAAAATAGGTACTTTATGATGAATAGTGAAAAAAGGTACTTTATGACCAAGAAAATAACGTGAACTTGGGGAGTCGTGTTATCTACGCAATCTGTTAGATTGGTATTGTGTAAAATGTAAAATGAAATATGCTTCTGATAGTTCCTATTGTGTTGTTTGCATAGTTATGTAGTGAGTATGTATAAGCACAAACTACCTTGATTAAAAATCAAATACAATAAAATATTGCTACAAATTTTATGCATAAACCCGTGAGCAAAAAATTTATCGACCCAAACTGTCATGTGACTTATCATTAAACAGCTGGCATGTGGTAAAAGAGCAACAAAAGAAAAATGAAATTCGCACAGGGTTGTTAAGTTGCCGTTTAGAGCTATTTAGGTGAAAAGCCTTGCTATTTGTTTTAGCGGCGAATAATTAAAGAAAACCGTTGAACTTCCAAATCGAAAAATTTAAGTTTAACAAACTCCTTTCAGACTTTAAATAATTTCTTGCTTTTATTTCTATTAAGCGCACATATTTATTTTCCGCACATAAAAGTAAAACGCAGATTAATGCGCTTCAGCGTTTATTTGGGAAATAATACAATTATTACTTAACAAACGGAGAGCATTAAGCAAATATGATATGACTTAATTTTTTTAAACTAATTCTATGTGTACTCAACCGACAATTACATGAAGCTATAATTTGTATGGTCTTGTATTCGGCCAATAATTAAATCAATCTGTAGTTTATGTTCTCTGTCTTGTGCCTACCTTACGTTATGTCTTAGTTTGTTTGTTATATCTCTTATCCTATTTACTCTCTAACTAAAAGAGAATAGGTTTTATACGAAATACTTGCCAACTATAATGTTCATTTGTTAGTTTAAAATTTTACATTATAATCACTAACAAATTAATTTTCCAAGATAGTATGGATGTCACAGAAGCCAATTTTACGCTCAGCACTCACGTGCGTTTTAACAGAAGTCTCAACATTATCAACAGAACTCAGCCATTATTAACGGAGTACTCTGAAGGTCCATGCCTTCTAACAGGAAACCCTAGACTTCTCTCTCTATTCTCAACATGTGATTTTTTTTTTTTTTAATATCAAAATAGGCATGAAGAAAATACGATTTAGGTATGATGAATAAAAAACCATATCTTAACCATGTTTTCAAAAGCAATACATACATACAATGAACAAGGACAAGCATCCTACACCATGAAAAGCTATTGTGGCATTTGTGGATATAACAAGTATTGTAGATGGCGTTTGTGGATATAACAAGTATTGTACATGGCATTTGTGGATATAACGCATGTTACGTGAATTTAAGAGAAAAATAGCTGTAGAAACGGGGTTATTGTATTTTGCTTTTGGGAATGAAAAACTAGAATGATTGAAAACTTTGCTTAAAAAGCTTTTCATTTTATAAAAATTTATTAACTAAGAAAACTTTTTCAATGAGATAATTACTTGTAAAATTTAAACAATTAAGAAATGCATACGAATAGACATGACGACAAAAAATAAAGCGCAGCATCTCTATTAAATGTTTAATCGACGAACCAATAAGACAAGTGATAAGTCCGTTCAAAATCTGATCAATTGGTGTAATCAAGTCATTCGGATTCCAGCAAACTAAATGCATCCTTATTGTAAACAGCGCAAGTGTATAAAACGGCTGTACATGAATTTGTCTCTACTCGGTTTGCTGGATCAAATTCCTCCGAGTTGAAAGGAGACCTTGGCAGTTAGAAAATGTGTTTTATTATAAGATCTGTACAATTGCAGTTTGATTCTTCAAAGTTTGAGCTTCTGCTTTATATATATGGTTGACCAAAAATCGTCTCTTTATTGCGCCGACTTTTACATTCACTTTTCAGTGAAATGAAAATTGTTCGTTCATCTAATTGCTTCTTATTTGTCGTTATGGATAATTAATTCAGATTTAGAAACTCATTGCAGCTTGAAGTTAGACTTTAGGCATTAAAACGTACTCTGCGTGGGCAAATCCCAAAAATTCCATTTGCATATAGTGTGATTATTGTAAATTCTATGAACATTTCGCACCTACTTTGAATACGTTTCTTCATTTTGTTTAACGTAACGTCCTTTTCCGGCACTTGTTTGCCTGGCATTAGTATAAAAAAGTTATATTAAATTTTGTTTTCTTTTTTTCAATGCATGTAGATAAGTAAGTTTGACTACATTCGCTAGTGCTTATATATATACCCGTTAACTCTTTCACCCATTCATTGTAGCAGTTGTTGCTGATACAACCTCTTTGCTTCTATGTTGTCCATTTGTTGTAGCTATTGCTTTGCCTTCCTTTTGTCAATTTTTGATTGATGCATGGTAAATGTTTTCGCTTAAAATATAAGTGAAAACCTTGACGAATATTTAGTTGTATTTTGATGGTTAAATGTATCAGGCTCTTTTAGAACATGACAAAGTAAATTTAAATAAAATAAATTATTTGTTTGCTGCTAAAAAATAAGCGAAAACGAGAAGTTCTCACCAAACATTAAATTCAATTTTTATTGAAAGAAAAAAAAATGTTAAAAATATATGTAAACTTCAAGTATGTTTGCAATGTAAATTTAATTCAGAATATAATTTTAACTGTGATTAATAAACGGGTATGTATAGTATAATCTAAAAGTGACTACATATATGTATGTTTGCGGGCATGCATGCGGACATGAATGAACTTCTATTGAAATATTAATAAAGAGTTAATGTCTGTCACACCTGGGAAGCAATATCTACAATCAATCAATCTATTTAATTATTTATTTCAATCGATGTCTCTTTTCCATGCAGACACTCCCCATCACCGCTCAATATGAGTTATATGTGTCTGTATATCTGTCTATTTCCACATTCGATGGGCGTAAGCATTAGCAATTCATCAAACGCTCTTAAATAACTTAATTTGTCCTTGACTAAGGAAAACAAGGAGATTTATTGATGAAAATGTATCTATGGACATGAATCTGTTGCACATGAAATGTAATAATAAGGCGGCCCTATGGCTTTATTGTTACTTAATAAATCAATAAATGAAATAACAAAATTTATATTTCGATTTCTATTAACATTTATTCATTGCAACTTTTGCTATAAACATTCAATTTAATGCCTAGTACGTAACGTGCTTTTGCAAACTGTCAACAAAATGGAATAAATAAGAGCTTTCCTGCCTTTACGTTTGCTTTGCTTTTAGAAGGAAATGCTTTTAAACTTTAAAATGTAAATCGATATCTTATGTTTAGAGTTTTATCTAAATTCAATTCGTTTTTTATATAAATGCGACAATTAATTAAATTAGAAAAATTGTTAGTCTTTCCCTTCCATTTGCTCATAGAATAAATGATGTTATTCTATATCTGATAATTTATATATTGCTATATAACGTTTCTTGTATTAAGTTTGTGCGGATAGTTGTACCGGCCTTGTGAGGATTTGCGATAAATTCATCTTTTATTGTACGGATCGATTCAGACTCATTTTCTGAATGAAGACACAAGACTGTCTGTCTGATATCTATTTATGTGTTCTTGTGTTCAACCTATAATTTGATTGATAAAATTTGGTATGTGGACGTGGTTTGGCCCAAGGACGAACGCTATAGAAAATGGTTCGGATCGAAACATTCCTTGGATTTCGCGACAAAAATCGCTTAGTAACGGTTTTTCGGAATTCTAGACTGGGATAAAAACTCTGGATCGGATGGAATAATTCTTTTAATCCCTTCCCTTAGTAAAAAAGCCTTAATTTTATCAAATTTGAAGCATGTAAGTCTATTTTTTGATAAGGGTTCAAATGAAATATAAGACTTTATACGCCAAAATCAACGCATCAAGCAGAGCATCCATAAGCAATTTGGGTAGCAAAGATTTGTTTTTAAAGATCGCATCATATCTAAGGGCTCTCATGAAAGCAACCATTTTTGTGGCGATCAAGTCTAATTTATGGTTTGTTATGGCAGAAGCACCTGGACAATAAAAAATAGCGAAGTTAAGTTAGGCCGGAGCCGAATCTTTTATACCCATCACCGTTATCTTAAAAAAGAGAAAAGGAGTAAAAGGATAAAATTTTCATGCTCTATAATATGGAATGGGTGCAACTGGTATCTTCTATTTTCAAAATAAAAGTTTTTGTCGCATAGGCATCGTAGGCGTGTCCTTTGAAAAGTTTAGGTCAATTCAAAATTTTTTCATAAATTTGTAGGCGATATTTTCATTTTCGCTAACAGGAGAATTTTTATCACAAATACTTCAAAGTTTCCCAAACAGACTGGTGGACAGCCAAACGGGCAGACATGTGGCTAAGAATTTATATATATATAATTGGAAAAACAAAAAAAAGTTTGATGCACTATGATATTTTTGTAAACGAACGGTGCAGCATCGTCCTAGAATGTTCATTCAAATTTTTGTACATTTATTTGCTTTAGTTTATGAGTAACGACGACGAAAAACGAAATTTTTATTCCTTTTGAAAAACAGACATTTTCTCAGATCAGTTAATACTGTAGGCTTGCCCTTCGACCGAATCGGTCCATTTTCAATGCCAACCTGCGTGCAAGGAATTCCAATGTTTAAAAGGAGCGTAATTTGCAATAGTCAACGTTTTGTTACACAACATTTCAAAGGATTGGAAGAATTGATGAGAAATCGGAGGATATAATAAATGAAAGTGAAAATGTATTTTACTATTGAAATCATTTGTTTTTTCTTCTAATATAGAAATCCATAAAATGTCTGAGTATTGGCTTATCTCGGCTCCTGGCGATAAAACTTGCCAGCAAACCTTCGACACGATGAACAATCTAACTAGTAAGCAGAACAACTTATGCAACAATTATAAATTTCATATACCTGATTTAAAGGTTAGTCATCATTCTTCTTCTCCTGTCTAACTTGTCGAAGAATGTGAATGTATTTCGTTTATTATCTTTCAGGTTGGTACCCTAGACCAGTTGGTAGGCTTGTCCGATGATTTGGGTAAACTTGATACATACGTCGAGCAAATTACTCGGAAAGTTGCCGCTTATCTTGGTGAAGTTCTTGAAGATCAAAGAGATAAACTACATGAAAATTTATTGGCGAACAATAGTAAGTAGAAAAGTTACATATTTTTTTTTAATTTTAAGCTTATTTTTAATAATTTTTGGTAGCTTTTCTTACACTATCTCACCTTGGAATGTTTTTAGCTTAAAAGAAAAAACTACATAAATAACTAAACAAAACAATATAATAATAGAAAAAATATTTAGTATTTTATCAACATTTTTAAATGTTTTTTAAACCTTTTTAAAGTAATTTCAAATCTAGCTTTTTATATCAATTTTCTTTTAATACGAAAGTTTAAATAGAAAAAATTTAGATAACCAAATTTGTAGGTTTTATGTTATAAAGAACTTTTCAGCATCATTCCTTTAATAGATTTAAAAACTAAAATTTTTTCAATTGAAAACATTAGGGTGTTATTATTATTATTATTACCGTTATTATTTATTATTTGTTTATCTTAAGACGAGTTCTTTTATTTTATTGTATTTAATGCAAATATTTATTTTGTTAACGATTATAGTTTTCATTTTTTTGATTTTTTTTTTTTTTTTTATGCTTACATCATTACTATCCCATTTCATTACCTATCAGAGTTGGCTTTTTATTTAAAAGAATAATTAAAAACACTATACTGGATCACGGCGCAACATTAAACACCGTACACCACCCTCCACTTATTTATATGACGAGTTTTCAAAAACAAGGTTGTTATAAACGAAATGGTCAGGAAAGTAGCACAATTCAAACGATTGCCAATAACGTTTGTCCTTGGTTCAAGACACATTAGTGTACCAAATTTCTTCAAAAAATTTCAAAACTTGCGATCTGTAGGTTGAAGACAAAAATACATGAAAAATACATTAAGCGGACAGATAGTCTTAGTGCTATAATAAAAGGCGGGTATATCTTAATTCGCTCTGCGTGTCACATACATTCGCGCAAACTTAGTATACCATATGCCAAAGTGATGTATATAAAGAGTATAATAAAAAAATCGGAATAAAAGAAGCCAGTTTGCTTCTTTCATTATTTGCTACTTTCGCACTTATCGCAAATTGTATCTTTATGCGATTTGACAGCATAATTCGAATGTTTATATAGCTTGGTTCAACTTACGTAATTTTCAAATTTCTTAAGAAGAAGCCCTAAAGCGACCTAATTTTATGTTCATCATTGAGGAAAAGGGCGACATCATAAGTCGGAGTCAAGAATAGATTTTCGAAATTAAGTTAAAGAAAGGGAGTTAAGACCAAATTTATTCTTCTACACATAGGCTTCACGCCGTCGTCTACTATGTATACTTCTATGCGTTTGGAAAAGTTCTTATACCCATACGACCTATCCTATATTAGATATAAAATAAAAAATAAAAATTATTTCAAACCCATTTTCTGTTTGTTTGTGTCGCTTTTTACAAAACCGCTTAGTTCCACTATTCTGCTTTATCAATTACCCATTTTTTCTGTTTCATTATATCCCAAAATTGTTCGAATTAGTTCTGTAAAAGAATTCCGATTTAGTAATCTAATCCAATTCTGTTTCAGTTCATTTCGGTAGCAGCAGGAATGACATGTGCTTCCGCTAATATTTCTACTCTATCTACTCTAGGACTATCAAGCAATTCATTAAGCATTATGACTTCGTTGTGTGCTGACCAAATCAGCGTATAACGTTCATTAGTTGTATAAGTTCAGATTATTATTGCTGCCACTTCTTCAAGAAGCCCATACGTTAGTTTGATTTATTTTCGCTCTCATTGAAAATAAAGTTTAAGTGTCCTTAATGACCTATGCGCACAATTTTAAATGGAATTGTTTCCCTCTGATTCTATTATACTCGGAAGTTGTTTTACTTAATACATGACTCAATAAGGTCGTAGGATGACTACTAAACGAAATGTATCAAATTTTCATGCTTTTCGGAGCGTTTTCTTGAAAGTTGCAGTAAAAATTTACACAGTTAGTTTTCTTTTTTGAATTTTTTTAAAGTCATGTAAGTCATGTGGTAAAGCAGGCATTAATATCCATTTAGACACCGACTACTTATCGGACTTATATTAAGAAACTTCAAGCTTTCATTAGCAATAATTTCTACACAAGCATTCTGTATAAGCTTGTATATAAGAACATACATCTAACTTGATGTCCGAAAACTTTAATTTAGCATTTTTTTTTTATTTGCTTTTGTTTTCTGTTTTGTAGTTGATTATTTTCTCTATGTTTTCTATCTTTGAAAAATAGTTAGTTTTTAAATCATTTTATGTAATTTGTGTGTATAAAAGTAAACATGTATGTATGCATCATTAATCAATCTTCTTTCTCTTATGACTCTCTTCTATTAATCACTGTGCCTTAAATGTTGACTGTATTCTTGAATTTTCAAATTCATTTATGAAAAGCAAAAAAATGAAAAATTCTAATTATTTATGTGTCTCTTCAACCTTCAACCTTTGTACCTCTCTCTGCGCGTGTTTTGTTAATCTGCACCTATCGCATTTAATTGCCTGTCCTTTTGTGTTGTTTTTGTTGTTGTTGCTGCTGATTTTTATTTTATACAATTGTGGTTTTTTTGCTGAAATATCTGTCTGCATTACTTTCGCATTGTAAAAATAAAAATCTTTGCAAGCCCGCTGTCATTTAAGTTTTTATTATAAGTTGATTAGTTTTAATTTTGTTTGCTTTAATTTTTCATTTAATTTAGTTTTTTAGATTCCTCTTTTGGATTTTTCTCCTTTTTTTTATAAGTCCAATAGAGAAATATAAAGGAAGATTTACTCGTTTTAGAGATAGAAGTAAATTTCTTAAAAAAATTTTTTTTACATATTATTATATATTTAAAAACCAACTACCGTCAATTGCCCTCATTTATAACTCTGTACATCGAATATATTGCACGTGCATACGTATTCATAGGTGCCGGACCATCTGATGATAGAATATCTGAGAATCATTCAAAATTAAAAAATCAATCATCGGGTCTCTCAAATAGTCTTAGCACAACCACAACTACCTGCTCTTCTTATCAAACAGTAGGAAGCTGTTTAAATAATTCATCGTGCGAAGCATCCGAACCTCTAACACCTGCATGTAGCTGTAATAGACTCGATGAGAACTCAACCGATCTATATGTAACCTGCGCATGCGCCGGCAATGAATGCCATATCCCTTCGCTCACTTATACCAATTCAGTGAATGAAACAACTTGTACACACAATTTATCATCTTCAACCGACAAAATTAATCACAGCCTCAGCCATTCGGCATATGCACAACAAACACATTATTTAACATCAAAAATCCTTAACAACGCTGGCACAGGGAGTCCCGTTAATGCAAAAGCATTGTCAACCGTACCAGCAAAAACATTCACTTACGGTAGAAATACTTACAGTGTAAATAATAATTCCGCCTCCACATCAACTACTCCATTGTGGATGTTAGGTAGTAAAAATATCAATAAACGGTCGTCACAACTGTACCATCGTCAACATCATCATAGATATTTTCATAATTTTGCTCATTTTACGGGACTCTTTACCAATCATAGTCATCATTCCAATTCTAATGAAACGTTGTACTGTGATCAGCAACAGATTAATCGGGTGAAAAACCCGGAACATGAGCTAGAAGTTGGAAAAATCACAACAGATACAGATAATTTTAGTAGTTGTAGTTCAACTACAATACATCACACCGAAAGAAATTCAAAATCCAATAATGATATAAAGGATATTAATCGCACTCTTAATTGGTGGCTACAAAGACATGAGGCGCATTCACCCAAGAGAAGCAGGTACTATAGCAGAAAATGAGAATTTGTTCGTTTTAAAAAAAATTGCAAAAGATCAAATCAACGTTCATTCTACAAGAACGTGTTAGAGCCAGGAAATGTTTTCTAAGTAAAGACTTTTTAAAATTACAAATAAAAAAATAAGTAAAGAAGTAAATATGAAGGCAGTTTGGGAATATTTTGAGGAGAAAGACAAGGACAAACAAAGGACAAGAAGATATATCTGAAACAGTTCAGCATCTTGGTAGTAGAGCTAGTCAAACAGCATGTCAACATATATACAACATGTATGAAAAGCTTTTTCTACCACGTGATACATTGCATGGTTTTTGTAGATTATATATATGAAACACGGCATATTTCTGTAAAATAATCGACTAATACCGCCATGCAACATGTGGCCTTGAACTTTGCCACCTGCCTTCGTGAGCAAAAGTGCCCTTCCATGGCATCTGGGTTGATTGGAGTACACATTTCTGCTGGAAAACAAAGGTATTGAAACAAAAATGGGCGATTAGCTCAATTCATTCCGAGAATACCGGCATTAGCGACCGCTGATATTCTTTCCTATTTTAAATCTGTTTGTTTAAAAAAAATTAGGCGGAGCAGAAACAGTGTAGTAAACAATTAATGAATACGCCGAGTATGGAAATATAGGAAATTTCTATGAAAATTTCTTATGTATATGAAGTAGTCGGGAATGTGTTCGATTTCAAACTCAATCATAGAGTGATTCCACTAGTGGCATAAAGTGCATACGCGAGGTGTGTTCAAAAAAACAGGGGAGTTTATGTTTTTTTCGAAAAATACTTATGTATTCATCAATATCTATTTTGTCTTCTTTAAAGTGATCCGCCTTAGCTATAGTATACTAATGCCTGGTATTTTTCCAATTCCTCAAAGCACGTCTGGTGTCCGCTTTTAGGTATGGCTTTATTCCTCTTTCCATTACCTTTGCCTCGGTAGTCGTGGAAAGACTCAGTCCTTTCGTGGGTCTACTCATTTTTGTGAACAGCAAAAAGTCACAAGATGCCAGATCCGGCACAAGCAATAACGTATGAGCTGGCGCGTTATGGTGGTGCAATATCCATGACTGGTTGTTCTACAATTCCGTATCGTTCGTATTGCTTCACGCTAATGGCGCATAACTTTAAGGTAGCACTCCTTAAAGACGCAACGACCTTCTCACTTTGCACCACGCCATGGCAGTTGACGAAAAAAATTAGGCAAAATCTTCACACTAACGTGGTTAACACGAACACCTTCTCGACCTTCTATGAAGCATTTTTGTCTTTTTGCTCAAAGCAGACTTATCAAATGCCAGTGTCAATATGTTAAATGAATTGGACCACTTTATTTTATTTTCATTTTATATTTTCAATTTTCGTGGACTACGTACATTCGATTTTTTTTTTCTTTTTTGTCGTTGTTTTTTGTTGTTGTTGACGTGACCGAGCACACCAAAACACGCCCAACCTTTATAATGTCAACATTTTTTGAGTGCCAACACGACAAAAAAGAAAAAAAAAGAAAATCGAATGTACGTAGCCCACGAAATTTGAAAAGTCACGTTTTTTTTGAACACACCGCTTATATGTCTGCCAGCAAAGATCTAATCTGCAAGTGACATTTACAAAAACCTATTTTGTAAATCGTTAGCATTACTTTGCTGGCTTTTGGATGTTTTTTTTCACCACCCCACAATTATTGATATAATAACTTTTCAAAAAACGCCTTTGTATGGGGAGTGGTCGAGTTCCACGCTGGGTTTTTCCCTATTTTTTCTCCTTCCTCAATTTTTGTTTTTTGGCAATACACCATAAAGAAATATATATGTATATATATTTACACAGCAATCATTCATCTTCGAGATTAATAAATTTAAATGCTGGATTTAATTTCACATCAACCTCTCATAGATCTTCACCGATGAGTAGTTGTTGTGGCAATAGTCATGGACGCTCCAGTCCGGATGTCGACTCGAATGAACCACCATCATTACCGACCAGCCCACATCCAGGTTAGCTGGGTCATTCCATCTTCCTTCAACTTCTAACTAATCACTAAATTGTTGTGCGACTCGTTTTAATTTTTTCTTGTTTTCTTCTTGTATACTATTTTCTCTTAAATTATTTCCCTTTAGTTCATATTTTACTATTCCTTTTCCAGCAAGCCATTTATGTGTGTCGATGTGCAATATATATGTAAACACGTTCTCCACTCCAAAAAGCACTAATTTTTTCTTTACGTTTTCTCTATATAAAGTTGTTAAAATTATTTAAATCGAAAAATAAAAAAAATGATTATATATATATGAATATCCTAACGTTTCGATAATAATATATATCTGAATGCAATAATATGTGGATGATGTTGAAATCGATTAATTGGAACTAAGGAGATTATGCCTATGTTTACTAGGGCCAAATAAAAACTGCTTCTAATCAATTCGTCATCTACTACGCCCACCATTACCCAAAATTACATACAAATTCTTATGGCCAACGCTATTTATTTGTATTATGTGGGGAGTGGCCGTAAAAATGATCCGATCCAAACCATTCTTGGCTATTTCTGGTCTTGAGCCGAAATATTTCAGGTCAGTGCACCAAATTCCATTACAATATCTCAAATATTTTGACCTATAGGTTGACTACAGAAAACATGGACATTCATCCAATGGACGAACAAGTTAGATTTTCGTGCCCTACACCTACGTGTGGTACAGTGTATATTAAGATAGTGCGATCGTATGTAACACGTATAACGGCTTAAAATGGACCCAATTTTTATTATATCGATCGGTTTCAGAATCATAATCTCAATTGATCTAAATCTGTCTGTCCATCTGAAGTCTGCCCATGTAAAAATATTTTCAAGCTACAGGTCGCAATTTTTGAGATATTTCGATGAAATTTGGTACTGTGACGTGTTTTCACCCTAGGAGGAACACTATTGAAAATGGTTCGAATCTGTCCACAAACTATCCTAAAAAGCCGTTCTATGGAAAAAAATTGCAATTTTCAAATTTTTCTTACCAAAAGTTGCTAAGTAGTAGTATTTTAGAGAACTGAACTTCATACGACAAAAAAGTATAGCTTTCGGTGCTTCATGATAAAAATTATATCACAATGGTAATGTAACATATAAAATTAACTGTAGCTAATTTGGACCATCTCTGCCTATTTTTTGTATCCTACCCTAATACGGATTTTCACGAAAATTGATCCTTTGTAGAGGACAAAAGTTTAAATTTTAATATGTCGTGATGAAAATTGACTCTTAATAGTAACTTCGTAAAAAATAAGAATTTTATTACACAATATGGTTTATGGTATGTAACGATCGGCCTTGCTCGACTCTAATGTTCTTAATTGTTTTAATGAAAAAATGTCCGTGTGATGATACTATTAACACATAATGAAATGTGTTTCTATAATGACAAGATGTTATTGATCTGATTTGGTCTAGGAAGGATTTAGTCATATTCCATAGAGAAATCTACAGGTTTGCGTAGACCTGCCAAATCGAAGGTCATTTCGAAGTGCCGACACGTGTCATTGAAAAGCTAGGTTGTCCGGGAGAGATGGAAGGATATGAAAGAAAATTTCGAGGAATTTATAGACCGACTTCGGCTATTTATTGCTTTAGGGGAGAGGATCGAAAAAGTGGTTTGATCCGAGCCATTCCATTTGTGCTTGGGCCAAAACGTGCGTGTGTCAAATTCGATCAAACTATCCCAATATTGGACCGGCAAACATAAATTGGTCTAACAAAAGGTGGATCTATCTCAACCCCTCCTGCATGTTGCATACATCGTCACAAACTTAATGTACTTTTATGCCACAAGTGGTGTAAGCTAAAAAAAGGGGCAAAGCGATAAAACCTTGTCGATAATTTATTTAATTTGTATTTAATAATTTTATTTTATTTAACTTTTTCAAGTTCTACTAGGCTCTTAAAGAAAATTATTTCGCTGTCGGGTTTTCAGAGTTCCTCATAGAATGTGTTAAGCATAGTCATTTTTACACTACCATTATATAAATAAATTCTGTCATGTGTATGTGTGTGTATGTATGCCTTTGTTTAATTGTTATTCAATTAAATTGTTGTGCTATGTAAATCGGTCAAATCTCGTGGTCTAAATAATTTATATTTTTTCTTAAAATCCTGCATATATGTGTACTATCTTCATAAAATTAGTTGCCTTATTGCATAAATATTGATTTTATTTTTTTTATTATTAATTAGTTGTGTAATTACGTTTTTTATTCCAAACCTTTGTATCAATATGAAAAACGAAAATTTAATGAATTTTGTGATGCGTGCATGAAGACAGAAAATATTGCAAAAACGAGTAAAAACTCTATAGTGACAAAGTGGTCTGGATTCTGACGCTTTTTAATAGTGTTATACCTTAGGCCAAAACAAGTCGATGTACCTAATTTACAAGCTTAGATCAATTCAAAAAATGATTCTACAATGTGACCTTTTAAATAAAGTCTACCAATAAACGAAATATTTCTTGTTTCATCTTTATCTTATCACAAAAATCGCCGGAAAGACAGACAAACCAGCTTAAACTGTTGTATAAGTCCGGGTACACTTAAGGTACGCTTGTACCACAAGCGATGTAGGGTATAAAAATCTATAGTTTTAGATAATATTCAATAAAATGTCGCGACACAAAGGTTTGCGAATATTGCTGATCTTTTTGGTATCTCTATCCTCGTATATTATTGTATTTTTACTTTTATATATAAAAATGATCATCTATGTGTTCCTTAGTAGTGATATGACGAATGATTTCGTGACTGGTTTTTAATTTTTTTTCTGTTTTTTGCTTTGCTTTTATCGTTTAGCGGATTTATCAATATATCTTATCCGTTTCCAATGGGATATGGCTAAGTATCCAATTAAGCAATCGTTACGTAATATAGCCGATATTATATCGAAACAAATCGGGCAAATCGATGGCGATTTGAAAACGAAAGCAACAGCTTATAATAATTTGAAGGGAAACTTACAAAACCTGGAGAAAAAGCAAACGTAAGTTAAGTAATCCCATTTGTTATACATGCCACAGAAGTTACAATACTTGGATATATTCAACACAAAACACAAAACAAATCATAAAATGCATAGAATTTCGGAACAGCATTGGATTCGGAACCAACTTATCATTTTTAGCTCAACTTTCAAAAGGTCATAGAAATAACGACTATAGAGAAGTGACGCATACTTGATTTCGTCTGAAATTTGCCCACAGACAGATAGTGTTCTGGCTAGAAACGTTGCAATAATAGCTAAAATAGTGTAACCATAACTAGATATTGTTATGAAATTTATTACAAATATAAATGTGGGGCATCTAAGCACATGGTGTCAAAATCATCATGAACGTCTACAATTAAAACAACAGCCTTGTAAAAAAAGGAGAAAAATTCATTTCAAAATTCCTTATTATTGATGGGCTCAATGTTTGATACAGATCAAGAATATATATATATATATATATATATATATATGCACATGTTACTTTGCATTGTCTGTAAAGTTTCCTTCTGCAAAACAAAGCAATTAAATCCTAATATTTTGTAGTATTAATAGACATAGCCTAGCTTTTCTATTTTTCTATAGTAATCGCAGGATCATCCATGCAATACACCTGCAAGTTTACATACCCTGCAGCCCTTGTGAGTATAATAAGAGTATGCTAAATTTATGCGGATATAATGCAACACCCAGAAGGACTTGAGATACGGCCACCTTTTATTATACTGATCGATTGTGAGCAGAAAACTCTATAATCTACGGGATATTTACAGATGTTTGCCTCTTTACTGAATTTATCAGCGTCCGCCGTCCACCAAGCTTGGACTGCGATACTTGGTAAACAAACACTTTATGACCTCATCGTACATTTGGAGTAAACCTGGCGTATCGCAGAACACATAATTTAATGAATTTCTTCGGTAAAAGACATTTCCCAATTCCTCTCTTCGTAACTTTCATTATTTTTATTTTTTTTTGTGATGCTGGCATTCCGGAACAACATCGATCATAAGATCGACTTGCAACTTATTTACTTTTGCGCAAACCATCCCTGACATATTATGTTGTTTTAGTTATTTATTTATTTTTTTTTTTAATTTCAGAGGTAGTCTGTTGACTCGTAATCTAGCTGATTTGGTTAAAAAAGATCATTTCATATTGGATTCTGAATATTTGACTACTTTGTTAGTGATTGTGCCAAAGTAAGTGTTTTTCCTGAAAAGAATCATTAACTAAATTATTTGTGAACCGTGAGAGCATTCATTTCACTTCTTATTATTTTAGAATCCATTGTCAGGAATGGATTGCTAATTATGAAAAAATCACCGACATGATAGTTCCACGCTCGTCCACACTAATCACTCAGGATAATGATTATTGTTTATACAATGTTACTCTGTTTAAGAAAGTCACTGAAGAGTTTAAATTGCATGCACGTGAAAAAAAATTTATCGTACGTGATTTCGTTTATAATGAAGAAGAGTTGACAGCCGGTAAAAACGAAATTACAAAACTGATTACCGATAAGAAAAAACAGTTTGTATGTGATCCATCAATAACATTTGTGCTTACTTTTAAAATATAATGCAACTGTTTACTTTGTGTATATAAATAGGGCCCTTTGGTTAGGTGGTTGAAGGTGAATTTCAGTGAAGCTTTCTGTGCTTTAATACATGTGAAAGCCTTACGCGTCTTTGTTGAATCGGTTTTAAGGTAACTTATTTCCTTTATTGTAAGGTATAATTGTTTATATTTTTTCATTTCGTAGATATGGTTTGCCAGTCAATTTCCAAGCTATACTCATTCAACCTCATAAAAAGAGTATTAAACGTTTGCGTGAATGTTTGAACCAATTGTATGGACATTTGGACGGTTCTTCCGCTGGTGCCCAAGCCAGCGGTATTGATGTAAATAATATTAAAAAAAATATCTAAAGTATTCAAATATGTAATCTAAAGAATGAAATTCTTTTTCCTCAAATATTTGCAGAATGTCGATATACCTGGCCTGGGTTTGGGTCATGCTGAATATTACCCTTATGTATCCTATAAAATCAATGTAGACATGATCGATTCGGGTAAAATGTAAAGTACGAAAATTTACAAAAAATTATTGTTTGAGTTTCCGACTAAAATAAAAAAAATTATTAAAAGTAAATGTTAGATACATGTACGTATATTTATGTTGTGTACTGCAAATCTATATAGCACAACAAATTTTAATTTCTAAGTAAAAATCCAATAAAGAGCAGTTTATTATTTGTTTTTTTTTTTTTTTTTTTTTTTTTTTTTTAAAATCGGTAGCGCACTTAATTAAAAAAGTAAAACTTATGTTTAAGTCAATTTTGCGATTTGATTATTCATTCAGTTCAGTGATATTATTGATTCCCCCGGCTCTATATATTCACATTTTAGCCATAAAACTCCTTTATAGAGTTTATAAACTGCGTTAAGTTATATATATATTTGTAAAGTTTCATTGAAAAGTTAAAAAAAAGATAATAGAAAAAACGTATAAAGTTGAAAGTGTATAAAAATCAGAGAATAACCGTGCCCTTCCTTTTTATTTAACGTTCCGCTAACAGTATTTAGAAGATAAGTATAAGCGCACCATATAACAACAATGCTTTATATACGGGTATACACTTCACACATCAGAACAATTGATGTCTAAATTTAAAAAAAAATTTTGTATATAAGAACAAAAAAATGCCCGAAAAGCTCAAACTTAAACTTATAAATCAATACGTTCAACATACCAAAAAAACGTTAAAGTTTCATTTTAAAGGATGTATTGCGTTGAAACAATAAAATCAGAAATGTTGTTATCTGGTTAAATAAATTACTTATAAAGTAATATTCGAGGAAAAGTTCACTCAACAATAGCCTAATAGCTTCACGATTGCTTAACATTCAGAGAAAAAAAAAGTCGAGTAAAGCGCAATCTAAAACTAATTAGAAAATCCTGTCTATTTCTGTAATATTTTATTTTTAGAAGTATATGAATTGATTAATTATCATACCAAGTGCATGCATGTTTATAATAGGAAAATGTTCTTCTTTTTGCTTAATTTTAATATAAAATAGCAACTTTGCAAACAAAAAATCTTAGTTTTTATAATATTATATATATAAATATAAACATATATTTTAATATATATAGAAATATTTTCAAAATTACAAATACATGCAATGTGGACAAAAAAGACAATTAACTATTTGTGTTGCAACGGTAAAACGGCAACAAAATTTATCAATAATAATGTAAATAATTATGTAAAAAAAAAAAGAAAGCCAAGATAATAATGAAGAAAGCACAGAACACAAAACATTCCGAATTCATTCGTTTTTGTAAAACCAGCTCAAAAAGCGGACTACATATTAACGAGATATTCAGAAGTGTAGATGGAAAAGGGTAAGTTCTTCGATTACTTCGATTGCTATGTTTCATTCTCAAAACTTGTCACACAGATCCTAAGGTTAAAGTTTCTTAAACAATAATTGAAAAAACCAGATTTTTGTTCATCACTTAGAAACAAAATAAGGCCAAAAAAAGATGAATTCATCTTACGACTTAATTATTATATTGTGAGGGCCTGTTTTTGCCCAAAACCTGGTGCTGCGGTAGCCCAGCGTCTCCAGGTTTCCTTTCACAAGAAATTTCTGCAAAGTATTCTTTTCTTAGAGAATTATATTTCAGGATTTCTTCGTTTACATTTACAATTTCCTTTTCTGTATCAAAGGTAAGTTCATTTTTCTTAATCTAAAGGCCTAGCACCACCATCGTTGTAACCGCACGTCCACTCCTTCGCTCACCTCGCGATCAACTCCCTCTTTACTCTAACTCACAAACTTGACTAAACCTCGGCTTAAGCTAACTATTCTAGTTTCACTTTACTTAATTTCTTTTTACTGTAATTCTAACTCTTTTAGTCGAATTTACTCCACAGCCACCTCCTCAG
The DNA here is from genome assembly GCF_014805625.2 of Glossina fuscipes. NCBI lineage: Eukaryota > Metazoa > Arthropoda > Insecta > Diptera > Glossinidae > Glossina > Glossina fuscipes. The sequence goes on from NW_023998498.1 coordinate 1,145,288, forward strand.
AGACGGAAAACATGTGAGGCTAAAACGAGGGACGACTTTGGTTCCTCACAATATATACAAAATAATATAAGCAACCTACCATTAAAAGAAATAGAACAAGCTTAACTGTCAACTTAACCTGCATAAA